>NC_071400.1:46780741-47081054 GCF_022682495.2 Desmodus rotundus | reverse complement strand
AGGCACACATGCTTCACCTCCTTGCACAAGTACAAGAAGAATCACAGCTAACCTCAAAACAACCCCCCCCCCAAACTGCCAGAAAATAAAATTGTATGGAAGTCCAACAACCAAGGATTTAAAGGAGCCATATTCATCCAGAGAGGTAGGAGGAGCAGAGACGGGGATTCAGGGCACAAGGATGTAGTATAGCATGGAGAGGTGGTGGTGGTGGTGGTGGTGGAATGCGTGGTCCCATATTCACATATGGTGGATAAAAATCGTGGGGGATATCTTGGGAGAGAACAATCCCAGCCCCAGTCCAGACCATGCAGTCCAGGGTTCCAGTACCAGGAAAAGAAAGCCTCATAACTTCTGGCTATAAAAACCAGTGGGGGCTGGGGTCATGGAATAAACTGCCAGTTTCTCAGGAGAGTCTGTTTAAATGACCCACATGGACTTAGAACACATACAAACCCATCCACATTGGGAATCACCAAGAGGAAAACAGCTAGAAGGGCGCCAGTCACATATGGGCAGTGAGTGAAGTGACTAGAACCACAAAGTGGAAAACCAGGTTGCCCCACCCTCGCAAATACCTAAGGCTCTGCCCAATACAACTGAACATGTGCTCTAAGACAGAGAATCAAAGCAGCTCTACCTAATACACAGAAACAAACACAGGAAGGCTGCCAAAATGAGGAGACAAAGAAATATGGCCCAGCCCTGGCTGGTGTGGCACAGTGGATTGACTGCTAGCCTGTGAACCAAGGGGCTACAGGTTCGATTCCCAGTCAGGGCACATGCCTGTGTTGCTGGGAAGGTACCCGGTGGAGGGATTGTGAGAAGCAACTACACATTGATGTTTCTTTCCTTCTCATTCTCCCTCCCTTCTCCTCTGTATAAAAACAAATAAATAGAGAGTTCAGGCCAAGATGGAGGCATAGCTAGAAATGTTTCACTTCCTCACACAACCAAAAGAAGGATAACAACCAATCTAAAAACATTATACAACCACAAGCACCAGAAAATCAAACTGCATAGAACTCCAACAACCAAGGAGTTAAAGAAACATTCACCCAGACCGGTGCACTGAAACAAACAAATATGGCCCAAATGAAAAAAAAAAAAAAAACCAACAGATCAAAATTCCAGAAAAAGAGCTAAGTGATGAGGAGATAGCCAACTTATTTGATACAGAGTTCAAAACACTGGTAGTCAGGATGCTCACAGAACTGATTGAGCTCAGTCGCAAAATGAAGGAAGAAATGAAGGCTACCCAAGGTGAAATAAAGCAAAATATACAGGGAAACAATAGTGAAGGGAAGGAAACCAGGATTCAAATCAATGATTTGGAAAAAAAAAAGGGAGAAATAAATGCCCAGCTGGAACAGAATGAAGAAACAGGAATTCAAATAAATGAGGAGAGGCTTAGGAAACACATTGACAACTTTAAGTACTCTAAGATCAGAATCACAGGGGTGCCAGAAGGGGAAGAACATGAGCAAGAAGTTGAAAACTTATTTGAACAAATAATGAAGGAAAACTTCCCTAACCTGGAGAAGGAAATAGACTTCCAGGAAGTCCAATAAGCCCAGAGAATCCCTAAGAAATTGGACCCTAAGAGGAGCACACCAAGGCACATCATCATTAAGTTACCCAAGATTAAAGATAAAGAGAAAATCTTAAAAGCAGCAAGAGGAAAGGAGAGAGTTACCTACAAAGGAGTTCCCATTAGACTATCAGCTTATTTCTCAAAAGAAACCCTGAGGGTAAGAAGGGACTGGAAAGAAGTATTCAGAATGATGAAAAGCAAGGACCTTAACCTAGATTACTTTATCCAGCAAAGCTATTATTTAGAATGGCAAGGCAGATAAAGTGTTTCCCAGATTAGGTAAAGCTAAAGGGGTTCATCATCACCAAGTCATTATTATATGAAATGTTAAAAGGACTTATTTAAGGAATAGAAGATCAAAACTATGAATATTAACATGACAACAAACTCACAACTATCAACAACTGAATATAAAAAATAAAAACAAAAAGAAACTAAGCAAACAACTAGAACAGGTACAGAATCATAGATATAGAGATTATTTGGAGCGTTATCAGCTGAGAGGGGGAGAATGGGTGAAAAGGTACAGGGAGTAAGAAGCATAATTGATAAGTACAAAATAGACAGGGGAATGTTAAGAATAGTATAGGAAATGGAGAAGCCAAAGAACTTGTATGTATGATCCATGGACATGAACTACTGTGGTGGGATTGCTGGAGGAAAGGAGGGTACCAGCTGGAAGGAGTCAAAGGGAAAAATTGGGACAACTGTAATAGCATAGTCAATAAAATATACTTTGAAAATAAAAAGAACAGTAAATACTATGGCATTCAAAAAAAAAGAGGAATAAACATCACTATTAAACTCACAGGATGCAAACTGGTACTGTGTGTAGACCAGAATGCCCTTCAAGGGGGGTGGTTTTATGTCTGACTTAGCAGCATCTTGATTTACTACGTTTTCTTTCTCCAGACTGCAGGTCAGATTCATGACAGGCATATTGGTTGTAGAGATACAGAAAACTATTCCAATGAAATTTCCATTCACTCAGGAATGACCTTGCCCCACAGCCTTAGCTATATCAATGTTTTCAGGGATGATGATCTGAGCACAATCACAACGAACATGACACCGTTTTCCACAGGGGCTACCCACATTTTTCATGGTGAAAGTAATTATTTGAACTGTAATCATGAGTATCTCAATGATCCAATTGTAGTCTTCACTATCTTGAAGTCATCATGGATAAATAACCTCGACCAGTGTGCAAAACAGTTTGTGGTATAGGTGGCAATGCTGATAACATTGAGATAGTGATCATATCTCTCAAGATCCCTCCCATTACAAACACGGGGGCATCTTCAGAAATAGGAAGTGATGATGAGCCTCTAACCATCACATGAGCTTTAGATTTCTCCAAAAGAGGGAAGAAGCATGTGGACTTCACAACATATTCAACACCAGAATGATTCCATTTGATGTTGGCAATATCTCATTCCTAGAAGATGGAGATGGGCTTCCCATCATTGACAAGTTTCTCTTTCTCAGTCTTCACATTACTGTTGAATTTTTCATGGGTGGGATCATACATGCAGATGACTTACTGAGGTATTCATGAACAGTGACAATGCCTATTTTGCCACAGATAAACACAGCCTGCAGACCAGGTGCCCAATATGGCCAAATTGGATTATTTTTACTTTCACTATGTGGTCTCTGGAATGTGGCTGGCACTTCCCAAAATGGTTTAGTTATGTGGTGAGTACAGAGGAACAGAAAGTGGACCATATCATTTTTTCAGTCTTCAAATATTTTTTATTGGAAGACCATATATTACCTTCATCCATTGTATTTCAAATCACTGTACATTTACTTTTATGGAAACACTGCCTGCATTTTCGAGTACAAAAATCCCCCTGAAAATTGTATCTGGAATGTACATAAATACCCAATTTAAATAGCAAAGAAGTGCACCATAATTACTGAGGCACTACAGTCATTTCTGCATTTCCCCTGTTTCTTATATAACTATCTTGTCTGATAACACACAATATAAAGAGCAGTTATGACAAACAGGCATTTACATATACTTCTAAAGTCTTATTGAGAATAGCCTGTTGGCAATGGATAACTAATCATAGGCACAGCTGTAGTAGCAGAATGTGCATATGCCTGTTGGTTCATACCATTGTGCATATTTGGATCATTACTTCCATATTGCTGAGTGCTATCATAACCATTCTGGTAAGTCCCTGTTCTAAAACTGGTCTGTATACTAGCAGACACAAAATTACTTCCAAAGCTTCCATTGGTGTAATTTGTAGCACTATAAATACCATTCTAGGTTTTTGCCACCAAATCTCCCTTAAGCAGACTAGAGTAACTTCTGCCATAATTTTTTCTGTCCGTAAGTGTATTAAATCCACAACTTTTGCCCACAGAGTATTTGTTCTGATGGTCATCCTTCATGCTTCCTTAACCCCTGAAATGAACTGAACCTCTGTCTTCAACCAACTGAAGCAATTTGGGATTAATTGTTTGATTAGCTTCACAAAGCACAGAGATAAAGTTGCTTGTTGGGAACTGCCCTGCCTGGTTTCAGAAGCTGTAACCCCCCATGGTTAAGGCTGAGTCAGAGTTGGGACCATAAGCCATTAAGGAGACAAAGCTTATCTCCCTGGCAGGGGTGCCATCTCTGCCCACTTTACCCTGTTTGGCCCTGAGCTTGACCACTTAGCCAATGATGGGTAAGATTGCTCAAGGGAGGAACAACCTAAGACAGGCATAGTCACGAAAAAGGCCCACAGGGAAGGACTCCGGGGGCTATAGAAAAAGGGGGTGATGGACCCTCGCCCCTTGGCTTTGACATAGCCTGAGTCCTCATTCTGTCTGCAAGAAGCCTCCTAATCCTTGGCTGCCTTACTTCCCTTGCCTGACTTAAGCCTGAAACAATAACAGAGGGCAGTGCAGTCCTGTGCTGGGAGGGGCATATTCCCAGGGGAATCAGGCCTAAGAAAGAATGCATACAATCCTGTGAAACCTGCTTTGTTTATACCCTCAGCTTAAATGATAAGGGCCCAGGCCTGAAATGAGTTTGTTTCCCAAAGTTTTATAGCCCTTTAACTAACTGACCGTAACTCATAATAAGCCCTCAAAGTTCTCTATAAGTTATGTATTGTTTGACCCTTACTGCCTGACAATGATTGATGAGGTTTATCTGCATTCCTGTGCAAGATGAACCTAATAAAAGCTCATGGAGAGAAAGGCTCTGGGCCCTTCTCCTTTGAGAGATCGGCCACCTCTCCTCCCCAAGCAGATCATGTCTTGGTAGACTTATTCTCATCCGTGGCAGACATGGGGCTCAGAGATAAAGCTCCGCGACAGTTGCTCACTTGCTTTATATTATTAGGTGTAAAGTAAGTGTATGCCATGCCTGTTTTGGTACTATGAGCAGTTCTTCCAATTCAATGACTATCATTTTCTGAGGAATTAGGGTAGTAGTCATAATTGATGACAAATTTCACGTCTTCTACATCTAGCCTACTAGAGGCTACATCTGCAGCAATTAGAATAGGAGCTTTTCCATGTTTGAATTCATTTAGAACCCCGTCACATTCCTGCTGACTCTTCTCACCATGGATACCCATGAAAGGCCACCCATCTCTCCTTATTTTTCTAGTAAGTCCATCACATTTTCACTTGGTTTCAACAAAGACAATGGCTTTATTGCTTTTCTTATTCATGATCTCTTCCATCAGATGACGATGTTTTCCATCCTTTTTTACATCATGACACACATCCACAATCTGAAGAATGTTGTGGTTTGCACTCAGTTCCAGTGCACCAATGTTTATATGAATTTAGTCTTTCAGGAAATCCTCAGCAACCTGTCTTACTTCTTTTGGCCAAGTTGCACTCTACATTATGGTTTGCCTGTCGGGTCTTATCTGATCCACAACCTTCCTTATTTGGGGTTCACAGCCCATGTCAAGCATTCTATCTGCTTCATCAAGGACAAGTAGGTGGTTCTTCTGAGATTTGTTTTCCCACACTCTAAAAAAAAAATCTATCAGTCTTCCAGGTGTTGCAATACAGATTTCCACACCTCTCTTCAACTCAAGTATTTGTGGTCTTTTGGGAGCACCACCATCAATGCAAGTAGAACTCAACTGACATGCTCTACAGTATTCAGCAGCTACTTGATGCACCTGTTGGGCCAGTTCCTGAGTTAGTGCCAGCACCAAGCAAATAGGCCCTTCACTTCTCTCTGGGAATGACTGATCATTGGTGTGGACAATAGCAAGCAGCAAATAAGACAACGTTTTGCCAGATCCAGTCTGTGCTACTCTAACCACATCCAATCCATGTAGAGCAACTGGCCATCCCTGAGCTTGATGAGCGGTGGGTTCAGTAAAATTGTCTTGTACTTACATCCATTACATTTGCAGGGAAATTTGCTTCATAAAAATTCAGAGGTGGCTTTGGGTAATTGTGGCCTCCAATGTAATTTCTTTGCTTCTCTTGTGTGTCTCCACCTATTGTGCTATGAGCCTAGCCAAATCAGGGTGTTCTTGATTAAAATTCTTCTCAAATTTGGGAAGATCATCAACATTCCACTTCTTTTTAACTAGTTTCTGCCCAAGGTTTCCAAACTTCTTTCCTGATAGAGGCCTTGCCCTACTCCCTCCAAATTGAGGTGCACCAAACCCTCAATCATGGCCATGGTCTCAATCACTCAAATAGCCTGACCTGGCATCAATGATCGAAGCTGGCAAGAAGAGGAAAGAAGGAAAGAAGAGGAGGGAATCAGGTGTGACAAGGCACTGAAGGTGGCCTTGGCAACAGTGAAGCCTGTGGGGGCCATGGTGGTGGAGAGACAGCAATGAAAGGAGGCTGAGCAGCTCGCCTAGAGACCAGTGTAAATGAATGAGAGAAACCATACCATTTTTAACGGTCATAAAACAGGTTGGGCTCTGAGACTTCATTGCTCCCCAGCAGTCACCAAATTGTACTCATTGAACAAAGTTGTATTTAAGGCCATTATATCTCTCCTCTGATGTCCAGGCTGTTCATTCTTAGAAAGAAATAATCACATAACCACATATGGATACCTACTGAAGCTCGGTCTTTAGCAAGTAGACCTACAACACTACCTGGAAGTTTATCCTTATCACCTTAGTCAGTAACATTTCCCATCCCTATGCTTATTACAAACTTTAACATATTTTTTTCAGACTCCTTCTCTACCCCATTTACCCCCTACTCTTAGAGAAGGTTCATTTGCTTCCTCTATCAGCAAGATAATAGAGGTCATTTGGGAGAGGGAGAGCCCCAAACTTTCTGCCTTGATATAGTGACAAATACACCAACACATACCCCTACTTTCTTCCCTTCTATCTATGATCTGGATCTCACCCTTTCACTTATACCCTCAGATGTTCACTAATTTTCTTCTTTTTCAAATCCACCATTAATTATTCCATTTCCTAGTTCAGTATTTAATGATGGTCAAACCTTATTCTACTAACAAACAAACAAACAAACAAACAATTCTCCAAAAAAGTCTTCTGCAGCTATCATGCCATGCATTTCATTATTTGACTACAGTGGGAACTCCTCAACACATGACAACTTGTTGCAATATGCCCGAAGTTACTTTAAGGTCCTCTCTTAATTGTCAAATTCAATTTACACATCTCAATCACTACCTGACTTCATTTTCTGTGTTATTTGATACTGTTGGCCTCTCCTTTCTACTCAAAACTTCCTTCTTTCTTGATGTCCATCACATTATTCTTTGCTGGTTTTTCCCCCCTTACCTTTGGGATTATTCTTTTTCAGTCTCCTTTGGAGGTTTCTCCTATTCACACAAACCTATGAATGACATTGTTTCCATGGGTTCTGTTCTCAAAACTCCTCTTTTGTCATTCCACTCATTTCCCCTGGGTTAACTCATCCATGTCCATGGCTTCAATGTCCACCAATGTAAGTTCAATTTCAAAAGACAGATTATCAGCCCAAATAATCTGAGCTGGAAGTTCATATTTACTATTGCCTACTAGACATGTTCATTGGAAATCTACAGTAAATTCAAACAACATATTCAAAAACTTAAATTAACTTTTCCCTTTCCTTCCTCATTTCTGCTAGTCCCTTAACTTCTCTAACTTATTATTCACTAGCTGCTCAAGCCAGAAATATGTTTGGCATCATCAATATCTTCTTTTCTTTTGTTCTCCACATCCACTCATTCATTGAGTCATGTCAATTTAATTCCTAAGTAACTCACATCTCCATCTGACCTCTCCATAGTATACTTATCCTTATTACTCAAAACTGGTCTATCTGCATGTCGTATCTTCTTTCAATGGTATGCTAATAGCAGATGTAGTGATCTTTCTTTTTTAAGTATATTTTATTGATTATGCTATTACAGTTTCCCCAAATTCCGCTCTTTATCCCCCCTCCACCCTGCACCCCCTAGCCCTCCAGCATCCCCCCCCTTAGTTCATGTCCATGGGTTGTACCTAGAAGTCCTTTGACTTCTCAGTTTTCTTTACCATTCTTAACTTCTCCCCTCCTATTTTATGCCTACCAATTATGCTTCTTATTCCCTGTACCCCACTCTTCCCCTCCCCTTCCCTACTGAAAACCTTCCATGTGATCTCCATTTCTGTAATTCCGTTCTTATTCTAGTTATTTGCTTAGTTTTAGTTTGGTTTTTTTTTTTAGCTTCAGTTGTTGATAGTTGTGAGTTTGTTGTCATTTTACTGTTCATAGTTTTGATTGTCTTCAGTTTCTTCGATAAGTCCCTTTAATATTTCATATAATAAGGGCTTGGTAATTGAACTCCTTTAACTTGACCTTATTATCTGCCCTTCCATTCTAAATGAAAGCTTTGCTGGGTAGAGTAATCTTGGATGTAGGTCCTTGACTTTCATGACTTCAAATACTTCTTTCCATCCCCTTCTTGCCTGCAAGGTTTCTTTTGAGAAATCAGATGATAGTCTTATGGGAACTCCTTTATAGGTAACTCTCTTTTTCTCTTGCTTTTTAAAAGATTCTCTCCTTATCTTTAATCTTGGGTAACAATGATGATGTACCTTGTTGTGTTCCAGATAGGTTGGCTATCTTCTCATCACTTAGCTCTCTTTCTGGAGTTTCGCTCAGTTCTTTCGTTTGGGCCCTATTTCTTTGTCTCAGTGCACCTGTTAAGTTGTAAGGGGGCGGAAACTTAGGTATTCACCAGGGCAGGGTAACCCTCCTTGCTGCGTTGCGGTGCTGTCTGTGGAAGAGGGGCCAGAGAGGGAAAAATGCAGCTCGCCTGCTCGGCTCTAGCCCCACTTTCCAGTGAACCCCGGTATGGGACTGGGAGTCTCTCCCACTGCAGCAAATGCCTGCCATAGTCCACAGTCAGCTCTGAGTCTCAGTTTCCCATTCAGCCAGCCCCATCTGTCGACATGATCTGCTGCTGCCTTGCCATGGCTCCTCCCCGTCCACCTGTCTTACCTGTCTGGTCGGTCTGGTTGACTATTTCTTTAATTCCTTGGTTGTTGGAGTTCCATGCAGTCTGATTTTCTGGCACTTCTGGTTCTTTATTGATTTTAGGTTGGTTGTTATCCTCCTTTGGTTGTGCGAGGAAACCAAGGGTTTCTGCCTATACCTCCAGCTTGTCCGGAACTCCATCAGATGAAGTGATTATTTTAAAATACTTTTTAGAAAATATGATCATACTTCTCCCTTGTTTCAAATATGTTATTGACGTAATTTCCTGTGCTTCTCTAACTTTCCATCTGAAAAATCCCCAGTAGTTTGAAGTATTGTTTGAAGCAGCTCAATGTAATTAGAAACTTTCTCTTTTTTAAGTTAAGAATTCAGTTATTTAGCCCTCTCTATCACATTTTGTTTGTGTGTATTTAAATATAAAATTATGTATTGCCATAGTTCCATCAATTTAAAAAAAGTATTTGGATAAAATTAATGCTTCAAGAAGATTGGTCATGTTTATCTTAGAAATTCAAGAATTGTACTTGTACACTATCTCCTATTGCAGTTTGAGAAGCTCAGGTCCTACAGGAGCAAGTTCAAACTCATTAGCAGGGAATAAAAGGTCATCTTTGATCAAGCCCCAGTGGTTCTCAACCAAGATGGAAGGTACTCCTTTAAGACTGTCTATAAAGGTGTATATGTGGTGGAGTGTTTTTGATTATTACAATAACTGGAGAAGGGTGGATTTCACATTCAGTGGGGAGGGTGAAGGATTATCAAATATTCTTTATCTCTTGTTTAAAACAAGTTCTGCATACTTTATTTATTTCATTGAAAGCCTTATTATGGTACATATGATGTTTTACATAGTTGATCTCAACTTTGTTCACGCTGATGCCAGTGAGTTGTATTTGGGTTTCTATGCTTGAGATGCTGTTCAGTTGCTGTTGTTGCTGTTGGTTTGTTTTCTTTCAGGATCAAGGTGGGTACTTTCATACAAAATCTTATTTTTAATTTCTTTTCTGGCTATTCTTTCCTGAATTCTTAGCTTTGCATAATTACAACTATAGTGGAACTAGTTTACAAAAATTGTACAAGGCCAGTCACAACAGATCCTAGTGAACCATATAATACTGTGTCCCATGAACAAGGAATGCTGTCAATACCTAAAATTCCTAGGAGCTTGAAGGCCTTTCCCTTCCTGGGCTCTTCAGGCTCTGCTGTGTTAATGGGGACAGGTAGATGCCTCCAAATTGGCCCTCTCAAAAATTCTTTAAAAAAAATTTTATTGTTATTCAATTACAATTGTCTGCATTTCCTTTTTTAATTTTTATTGTTATTGAATTACAGTTGTATGCATTTTCTCCCCATCCCTCCACCCCACCCCAGCCGAAACCACCTCCCTCCCCCATCTCCACCCTCCCCCTTGATTTGTCCCTGTGTCCTTTATAGTAGTTCCTGTAAACCCCTCTCCCCACTGCCCCCTCCCCACCCCCTCTGGCTATTTTTAGATACTTCTTAACTTCAATGTCTCTGGTTATACTTTGTATGCTTTTTTCTTTTGTTGATTATGTTCCAGTTAAAGGTGAGATCATATGGTATTTGTCCCTCGCTGCCTGGTTTATTTCACTTAGTATAATGATCTCCAATTCCATCTATGCTGTCGCAAGGGTATAAGCTCCTTCTTTCTCTCTGCTGGATAGAATTCCATTATGTACATGTACCATAGTTTTTTGATCAATTCATTTTCTGATGGGCACTTAGGTTGCTTCCAGTACTTGGCTATTGTAAATTGTGCTGCTATGAACATTGGGGTGCATAGGTTCTTTTGGATTGGTGTTTCAGGGTTCTTAGGTTAGAATCGCAGCAGCAGAATTGCTGGGTCAAAGGCCAGTTCCATTTTTAGTTTTCTGAGGAATTTTCATACTGTTTTCCACAGTGGCTGCACCAGTTTGCATTCCCACCAACAATGTACTAGGGTTCCCTTTTCTCCACATCCTCCCCAATATTTGTTTGATGATTTGTTTATGTTGGCCACTCTGACCAATGTGAGATGGTACTTCATTGTGGTTTTAATTTGCATCTCTCTGATGGCTAGTGATGCTGAGCACCTTTTCAGATGCCTCTGGGCCCTTTGTATGTCTTCCTTGGAGAAGTGTCTGTTCAAGTACTTTGACCATTTTTTAATTGGGTTATTTGTCTCCCTGGAGTGGAGTCGTGTGAGTTCTTTATATATTTTGGAAATCAGGCCCTTGTCTGAGGTATCATTGGCAAATATGTTTTCCCATACTGTTGGTTCTCTTTTTATTTTCATGCTGCTTTCTTTAGCCATGCAGAAGCTCTTTATTTTGATGAGGTCCCATTTGTTTATTCTTTCCTTTGTTTCCCTTGCTTTAGGGGATGTGTCTCTGAGGATCTGTCTGCGTGGAATGTCTGAGATCTTCCTGCTAATGTTTTCCTCTAGGACTTTTATGGTGTTACAACTTATATTTAAGTCTTTTATCCATCTTGAATTTATTTTTGTGTATGGTTTAAATTGGTGATCGAGTTTCATTTTTTGCACGTAGCTGTCCATATCTCCCAACACCATTTGTTGAAGAGGTTATTTTTGCTCCATTTTATGCTCCTGCCTCCTTTGTCAAATATTAATTGACCGTAAAGACTTGGGTTTATTTCTGGATTCTCTGTTCTGTGCCATTGGTCTATGTGCCTGTTTTTATGCCAGTACCAGGCTGTTTTGATTACAGTGGCCTTGTAGCACTGTTTGATATCATGTATTGTGATCCCTCCTGCTTTGTTCTTCTTTCTCAAAACTGCTGCAGCTATTTGGCGTCATTTATGGTTCCATATGAATTTCTGAAATGTTTGTTTTATATCTGTGAAATATGTCATAGGTATTTTAATAGGGATTGCATTGAATCTATAAATCGCTTTGGATAGTATGGCCATTTTGATGACATTAATTCTTCCAATCCATGAGCATGGTACATGCTTCTATTTGTTTGTGTCTTCCTTAATTTCTTTCTTCAGTGTTGTGTAGTTTTCTGAGTACACGTCTTTTACCTCCTTGGTTAGGTTGATCCCTAGGTAGTTTATATTTCTTGTTGCTATATCAAATGGGATTTGTTCCCTCATTTCTGTTTCTGCTGTTTCATTATTGGTATACAGGAATGCCTTTGATTTCTGAGTAGTGACATTGTATCCAGCCGTTTTGCCAAATTCACTTATTAGGTCAAGTAGTTTTTTGGTGGAGTCTATAGGATTTTCCATGTACACTATCATGTCATCTGCAAACAGTGACATTTTCATTTCCTCCTTTGCAATTTGGATGCCCTTTATTTCTTTTTTTCTCTGATTGCTGTGGCTAGGACTTCCAATACTATGTTAAATAGGAGTGGTATGAGAGGGCATCCTTGTCTTTTTCCTGATCTTAGTGGGAAAGCTCTAAGTTTTTGTCCATTGACTATGATATTGACTGTATGTCTCTCATATGTGGCCTTTATTATGTTGAGGAATGCTCCCTCTATTCCCACTTTGCTGAGTGTTTTTCTCATAGATGTGTGTTGTGTCTTATCAAATGCTTTTCCACATCTATTGATATGATCATGTGATTTTTGTCTTTGCTGTTGTTGATGTGATGTATTATGTTTAATGATCTGTGACTATTGTACCATCCTTGCATCCCTGGGATGAATCCCACTTGGTCATGGTGTATCATCTTTTTAATGTATTGTTGGATGCGGTTTGTAAATATTTTGTTGAGAATCGTAGTGTCTATGATCATCAGCGATATTGGCCTGAAATTTTCTTTCTTTTTTTAAAAAATATATTTATTGATTATGCTATTACAGTTGTCCCATTCCCACCCCCAACTCCACTCCATCCTGCCCAGCCCCTCCCTCCCACATTCCCCCCCTATAGTTCATGTCCATGGGTCATGTATATAAGTTCTTTGGCTTCTACATTTCCTACACTATTCTTACCCTCCCCCTGTCTATTTTCTACCTACCATTTATGCTACTTATTCTCTGTACATTTCCCCCCTCTCCCCCGCCCACTCCCCTATTGACAACCCTCTATGTGATCTCCATTTCTGTGGTTTTGTTTCTGTTCTAGTTGTTTGCTTAGTTTTCTTTTGTTTTGGTTTTAGGTGTGGTCGTTAATAACTGCGAGTTTGCTGTCATTTTTACTGTTCCTATTTTTGATCTTCTTTTTCTTAGTTAACTCCCTTTAACATTTCATATAATAAGGGCTTGGTGATGATGAACTTCTTTAACTTGACCTTATCTGAGAAGCACTTTATCTTCCCTTCCATGCTAAATGATAGCTTTGCTGGATACAGTAATCTTGGATGGAAGTCCTTCCATTTAATCTTGGGTAATGTAATTATGATGTGCCTTGGTGTGTTCCTCCTTGGGTCTAGCTTCTTTGGGACTCTCTGAGCTTCCTGGACTTCCTGGAAGTCTGTTTCCTTTGCCCAATTAGGGAAGTTCTTCCTCATTATTTGTTCAAATAAGTTTTCAATTTTTTGTTCTTCCTCTTCTCCTGGCACCCCTATAATTCGGATGTTAGAACGTTTCAAGATGTCCTGGAGGTTCCTAAGCCTGTCCTCATTTTTCCAAATTCTTGTTTCTTCATTCTTTTCTGGTTGGATGTTTCTTTCTTCCTTCTGGTCCTCACCATTGATTTGAGTCCCAGTTTCCTTCGCATCACTATTGGTTCCCTGTACATTTTCCTTTGTTTCTCTTAGGATAGGCTTCATTTTTTCATCTACCTTTCGAACAGATTCAACCAATTCTGTGAGCATATTGATAACCAGTGCTTTGAACTGTGCATCCGATAGGTTAGCTATCTCTTCCTCGCTTAGTTGTATTTTTTCTGGAGCTTTGAAGTGTTCTGTCATTTGGGCCATTTTTTTTTCTTTTTTTTGTCTTGGCGAGTCTGTTACTTTAAGGGGCGGAGCCTTAGGTGTTCACCCAGGCGGGGTAACGCTGGTTGCTGTGCTGTGAAGCTGTTCGTCACAGCGTCTGGGGGAGGGGCCCAGAGGGAGCAGTAGCGCCGGTTTCACCCTCCTCCGGATTTCAGTCTTTCCTCCGGATACCCACAATCAAACTGGGCCCCTCTGGTGCTGGTTCCTGAGTGGGTGGGCTTGTGCACACTCTAGGCCCCTGTGGGTCTTTCCAACGACCTCTCCCGTGAGGATTGGAGTCTCTCCTGCTGCCGCCCCAACCCCCACGGGCGTTTTCAATCAAAGGTTTGAGGCTTTATTTCCCCAAGCTGTAGGCCTGGGTTGCGCGGTCTGCTTCTGGCTCCCCGCCCTTCATCTGGTTTATCTATGTTCAAATGTGCGGCTGCGGTGTGCTACCCGAACTCTGCCTGCCCTGCTCTCCGCCACTCTGAGTCTGGCCCTCTAGGTTTATCTGTGCGAACATGTGGCCGCAGGGTCTGCTAGTGCTCGGACTGATTGCCCTGGTCGTCCCACACTCCGCCAGTCTCGGTCCGCCACAGCTACGAGTCCTCTCCACCCCGGTGCCCTTCTCCGCCCCTCCTACTGGTCTAGATGAACCTTTATTTTTTATTTCCTTGGTGTCGGACCCCCTTGCCATTCGATTCTCTGTCAGTTCTGGTAGTGCAAGGAGGTGCAGTGTGTCCACCTATGCCGCCATCTTGGTTCTCATCCGAAATTTTCTTTCTTCATTGTGTCTTTATCTGGTTTTGGGATTAGGATGATGCTGGCTTCATAAAAAGAGTTTGGGAGTCTTCCATCAGTTTGCATTTTTTCGTATAGTCGGTGAAGGATAGGGGTCAGTTCTTCCTTAAATGCTTTGTAGAATTCTCCAGTGAAACCATCTGGTCCAGGGCTTTTGTGTGTTGGGAGTTTTTTGATGACTGCTTCAATTTCATCTGCTGTTATTGGTCTGTTCAGGCTTTCTGCTTCTTCTTCATTCAGTTTTGGAACATCATATTTTAATAGAAATTTTTCCATTACATCCGGGTTTTCACATTTCTTAACATATAGTTCTTCGTAGTAATTTCTTACAATCCTTTGTATTTCTGTGGTATCTGTTGTAATCTCTCCTCTTTCATTTTTAATTGTATTTATTTGGATCCTCTCTCTATTTTTCTTCATGAGCCTACTTAAAGGCTTGTCAATTTTTTTTTTTTTTATCTTTTCAAAGAACCAGCTCCTGGATTCATTGATCCTTAAAATTGTGTTTTGAGTCTCTATGTCATTTAACTCTGCTCTGATCTTGGTTATTTCCTTCCTTCTACTTGCTCTGGGCTATGTTTGTTGTTGTTCCTCAAGTTCCGGTATACGTAGGGTAAAGTTATTTGTTTGAAATGTTTCTATCTTTTTAAGGTAGGCCTGTATTGCTATGAACTTCCCTCTCAGGACTGACTTTGCTGTGTCCCATAAGTTTTGGGTTGTTTGAGTCGTTTTCATTTGTTTCCAGAAAGTTTTTGATTTCTTCCCTAATCTCATTCTTGACCCATTCATTGTTTAATAGCATGCTATTCATTCTCCATGATTTTGAGTGTTTGGGGCTTTTTCCTTTGGAGTTGGTTTCTAGTTTCAGTCCCTTGTGGTCAGACAAAATGCTGGAATGATTTCAATTTTCTTGAGTTTTCTTAGGCTCACTCTGTGTCCTATCATGTGGTCTATCTTTGAACATGTTCCATGTACACTTGAAAAGAATGTATATTTTGATCCTTTGTGATGAAAAGCTCTCTATATATCAGTTAAGTCCATTTCCTCTAGGGTATTGTTAAGTGACACAATATCCTTGTTGATATTTTTTTGGAAGACCTGTCCATTTCTCATAGTGGGGTGTTAAAGTCCCCTACCATAATTGTGTTGCTGTCAATATCTTTCCTGAAGTCCTCCAAGATTTTCCTTATGTGTTTGGGTGCTCCTATGTTGGGTGCATATATATTTATAATGTTTATGTCTTCTTGGTGGATTCTTCCTTTGAGTATTATGAAGTGACCTTCTGGATCTCTCTTTATGGCCCTTCTTCGGAAGTCTATTTTTTCTGATATGAGTGTTGCTACCCCTGCATTTTTTTTCCTGTCCGTTTGCTTGGAAAATTTGTTTCCAGCCCTTCACTTTCAGTCTGTTTAGGTCTTTTGTCCTGAGATGGGTCTCTTTTAGACAGTATATGTGTGGGTCATGCCTTCTTATCCATTCAGCTATTCTCTGTCTTTTGATTGGATCGTTTAATTCTTTTACGTGTAAGGTCATTATTGATTGGTACTTATTCATTGCCTTTTTTTCCTACCGGTGTTCCTCTCTCTTTCTCTTTTCCTTCCTTTCCTTAAAGCAGTCCCTTTAGCATCTCTTCTAGAGCTGGTTTGGTGGAAGTGTATTCTTTTAGACTTCTTTTGTCTGGGAAACTCTTTATTTGGCCTTCTATCTTGATTGAGAGCCTTGCTGGGTAATGTAGCCTTGGTTGCAGGCCTGTGGTTCTCATTACTTGGAATATGTTTGCCATTCTCTTCTGGCTTTCAGGGTTTTCATTGAGAAGTCAGTTGCTAACCTTATTGAGGCTCTCTTTTATGTTACTTCCTGTTTCTCCCTTGTTGCCTTTAAGATCCTCTCTTTGTCTTGGAATTTTGTCATTTTAATTATTATGTGTCTTGCAATGGGCCTCTTTGGGTTCCTCTTGATTAGGACTCTCTGTGTTTCCTGGATTTGTGTGACTTTTTCTCTCATCAGATTTGGGAAATTTTCCATCATTATGTTTTTAAACAGGTTTTCTATCCCTTGCTCTTCTTCTTCTACTTCTGGTATCCCTATTATATGGATATTATTACGTTTCATGTTGTCCTGCATTTCTCTTAATCCCTCTTTATTCTTTCTGATCCTATTTTCCTTGTCTTGCTCTTCCTGGGTGTGTTTTTCTACTTTGTCCTCCAGCTCGCTGATCTGATCCTCTGCTTAATCAAGTCTGCTTTTGATTCCTTCCATTCTGTTCTTCAGTTCAGGAATTGTATTCTTCATTTCCTCTTGGCCCTTGCTGACAGTTTCTATTTCCTTTTTCATGTTGATATAGTTTGCAGTGAGTTCATTGTAGTTTCCCTGTAGTTTCTGGTAGTTCTCTGTGAGCTCAGTGAGCTTCCTGATAACCATTACTTTGAACTCAATATCTGATAGTTGAGTTGCTTGTATTTCAGTTAGCATTCTTTCTGAGGTTTCCTCCTTTCCTTTCATTTGGGGATTGTTTCTTTGTCTTCCCATTGTTTGTGAGACTCTTCTTGTTAGCCTCTGCCTCTTAAATTGATCTATTCTGACTCCCTGGGTTTATGGTATGAACTTCTGTGGTAGAATGCCAGTGGGATTCAGTGGTGCTGTCTCCTTAATCTCCTGAGCTCGCTGGACTTGTGCTGTCGTTTACGTTGGCTTTCTGTATGTCTTTGTGTTTTGATTGTTGTTGGGTCTTTCTTTGATGGTCCTTCCCTCGCGCTGGTTAATTGAGGATCACTCCATCCACCACATCTTGTATTCTGTTGTGCCGATGTAGACAGTTTTTGTTGAAGATGTTTCTTATGTGTGTACAAGGTTTTGAGGCATCTTTCTCATCCTTGTTCAGTTGTTTGTTCTGAATAATTTCTCCACCGTGTAGTTGTATTTCCAGATCAGTCCTGCATTGAGATTAGTGTGGCTTCCACTCCCTTCTTCACCTTCTTCCGTTGTTATCTGTTGTTGGTTCCTTTTTTGGTGGGTTTCCTCTTCCAGCCGGTGTACTGGTGTTCACTGCTCCCACCTTTCAAGTTCTCTGGAGTAGCAAAGTGAAATTTGCCTCACTGTGTCAGTTATTAGGATGACCCCTTTTTGGGTCTAACTTGGTCTTTTCAGAGCTCCACGTTTTATTAACTCACCTGTGGTAAAAGGAGAAAAAAAAATAAAGAAAAAGGGAAGGAAGGAAAAAGGAGTAGAAAAGGAAAGGAAGGAAGGAAGGAAGGAAGAAGGAATAAAAAAAGTTCGGAGGAAAGAAAAGAAGAAGGAATTTTGACAAAAATTCAAATAAAAAATAAAACAAGTCAGGAAAAAATAATAAAAAAAAAGTAAAGGAAGGAAGGAAGAAAGAATAAAAAAAGGACAGAAAGGAAGAAGGAATTAAAAAAAAAAAGAAAAGTCTTCCTCTCGCTTTAAACTGGTCAGGTCAGTTCTGCTGGTCTTCCTGTCTGAAACGGGAGGGGGTGAGTGGAGGGATTTGTTTCACTTTTCTCCCTTCCTGTGCCACACTCTGTGGGTGGAGGGATTGATTTCACTTTTCTCCCTTCCTGTGCCACACTCTTTGCTGTTGTCCAGCCTCCAGTCCCGTTCCTCAGGGTCCTTCTGCTCCCCCCTAGGCCTTTAGTCCACATGTTGTGCTGTCCTTGAGGTGCACCAATTAGGGGCAACTCACATTCCACCTTCTTGCTCTTTGCTGTCTTAGATGCCAGAGGCTCTCGGTGATCCTTCAGGGTAGTTCGGCCCCCTACTGCATCAAGTCTTTCAGGGGAATGCAGTCTCCCCTATCCCTGCAGCCCCCCTCTGCTAAGCGTTCTGCCTTCCTCCTAGAGAGTGAGTAGGCCCTGCAGGGCTCTGTGTGCAGGGTCTAGGTGTGAGTTGTTCAGAGCTGGTGCTTCAGGTGTGGTCGCCTGCAGGCAGCCAGGCTGTTGGTCGGGTTGCATACTTATACCTGGCTTTGGGCCTGTGCAACTGGGCAGCGGAGCCACTGATCATGGTGCGTACCCACCCGAGGTTTCAGGTGTGGGCGCCCATGCTGCTGATCAAGGTGTGCGCCCACCCGGGGTTTCAGTTGTGGGCACCCACCCCACTGATTGGGGTGCATGCCCCCCCCCCCGGGTTTCAGGTGTGGCCGCCCAGTCCGCTGATCTGGGTGCGCACCAACCGGGCTTCAGGTGTGTGCTGGGGCTGCTTATCTGGCTTCACAGTCCAGGGCCTGAGGGGGTGGGGGTGCAAGAGGCCACTGCTGCTGCAGAGAGTTCTCTAAATAGCTGCTGAGTACCCCTGTTTTCTCTTTTTCTTTTCAAGAATTTCCTCCTGTTCAATCCCCCCTGGTCCAAACAAGCACCTGGCCTCTCACACAGCTCAGCCTGGCTCTCTCCCAAGAATCCTGCAGCAGACCTTGCGCCCCAGCTGGGGGCTTCAACCGCCCTGGTCTCCGCGCTGGTCCCAGGGACCTTATTGTCCTTAAGCACTCGTCTTACTGTCTGATCTTTCAATGTCCTCTACAATTTTTGGTCTCTGATCTTCATATATGCTGGAATACCATTGGGTGTTCACTCTGTTCATCAGATCAGCTAGGCGTTTCACTGTTGCAGTGGGGAAGTGGATTCCACTCCCACCTATCTTGCTGCCATCTTCCAGTTCCCGATAATTTTTTTTCTTAGGGAAAAGATATTTATGTCCTGAAGGTACAGTAAGGACTGCCTAGTATTTTAGGAGCTGTTCATCTGGCCTAGGTGAGGGGAAAACAGGTGAGAATGTTCCAAACAAGGCTGGGGGTTCAGCTTCAGTTCTGCACCTGCAGGGCTGCTGCCTTTACTTCCAACTGCCTTCCTTTCTGGGCTGGCAGCTGCCAAAAACAGACTTGAGCAGATGAGTTTATAAACATGGTGGGAGAGATTCTCTTCTTCAAGAATAAGTGTGAGAAGCATTTAGTCTGAGGAATTATCTGAGATGTTCCTCTCACCACTTATGGAAGCAGACTGGGAAAAATATAGGCTTTGATATCCTACGGCCCTGGAGTGTTACTCAGGTTCTGCTATTTACTACCAGAGTAACTTGACATCTATTAGCCTCAATTTCCTCATACTGCATAGAATTTTTGGGGAAGACTCCAAGTTAACTTTCCTATCACATGGAAGGCCTTCAACAAATGTTAGTACTCTCTCCTCCAAAAGGTCCAGGATTCCCCTTCATTGAGTCATGTGGAAAGACTATAATTTCCTAGGCTTCAGACAACCTAAAGCTTGTCAGCACATAGTCATCCATTGTCTTTTATTCTCTTTCCTCTTCTCTTACAGGGGCAGAATTGCAAAGTGGTATCTACAAGTTGGCCCTGTGATGTCAAAACCCAAGAAAACCCTCAAGATTCATAGTCCCAACAATAGCAATAACTAGCTAACCACTTGAAATGTAGCATCATGGTGAGTTGGTATTAAAAAATTGTATGAGTCAAAAGGGTTGGAGTAAACCTAAATTTTCTTATAAGAACTTTCTGCAGACATACTGGTATTCTCTACAAAGGGATTTGCTATCTCATGGTAGTAATGGGTACAACCTCAGCAACTGGGAAATGGTAGAAGAAATAAGAGGAAGTCCACAGTAATAGAATTCAGCAATCTAGAGGTAAATTATATCTCTCTATATTTTTTTTCTGAAGAAAGAAAAAGTACCACCAGGGGGTAGGAATTTGTTCATACATTAATACAGCAGAGCCACCCCAGCCATGCTCTTTGCCCTACACACAATAAAATTTCACCTGTTTCACAGATGCTCTTGTGTCAAGCATTTGTTATCAATAACTTTTGTAAGCCAAGACTTCTGGACTACATGTGAATTAAATTTGTAAATATTTCTGTGGTCTGGAAAAAAAAACCCTGTATACTTTGGGCTACAATAGCAAAGCTGGAAGCAATAACCAGAATATCAGGATCTTCCCAACTTAACAGGAACATATCCCATCTGTACATGGATATTTATAAGAGGGAACCCTTAAGGAACAGTTGTGCTTTACAGTAACTTATTAGTCCTGAGCTTTTGACCCAGATCTGCCACTAACTTTGAGACTGTGGGGAATTTCACTTTTCTGGGCCTTAGCTTTTAAAGGGGGGGACTGACAAAGAAAATATTCTTCTAGCACCTATACTTGATGATTCTATGAGAGTACCAGAGATAGAACTAGATGTTGACCTTATTCTTGAAAGGCAAGATAGGGCCTTGTCTTCTTCTTTGGAAGCTAACATAGAGTATCAGTAGATACCTTTCTCTTATTCCAGTACTATCAAGATGTGGCTGACTAAATAAAGAGAAGGGGCAGAGAGGGAGAGAGAGGCAGAGAGCAACACCTGTGTGCTGAGATTATACCATGTGTTTTGTATTTGCCTATATTTACACATGTTCTAAAGCCTGTTTGTTCTCTGCCTCTAATGTTTCAAGTTCCACCCATTTCATTGGTTCTATAAATTGGCTTTAATTCAATTCTCTCTGTTTTGGTCATTAAAGTTCAAATTGATTCCTGGCTTCCTCTTCAATACCGTTCTTTCTTTGATAATGGAATCAATTTCACTCCCAAAAATAAAGGTTGGAAACTTGAAAGTAGGCTAGTTACTGCTCCCTTCACTGTATTCAATTTCCTACCATTTGCCTTCCTTTGGATTTGTTCTTTAGTAGTGTCCAACATCTCAAACCTCAAATTCTATTGGTTTGGGAGGCTTACATATAACAAGGCTGGATAATCCAGTGTCCCTTGGAGATATGACATTAGGACTATCACAGCAAACAGGCTTAAGGTTAGAAATTGAACCAAAACAATCCATTTCTAGTCTATTGAAAGTATTTAGCTAGCAAAAGGCTCTCAACATTTGCTAAGACCTGAAAGGGTCCCACTTCACCTGAAAATGGCAGGGAGCTGTACCTGACACAATGTCAGTTTATCTTGCTCAGGGATGTGTTGGTAAATGTTTAATGACTGGCTCTGTGTGGGGGATGGAAGTAGCCCTGGTTTGTAGTGTGTCAATGTCCATAGTGAAAACATTCCCACCATGGTTGATTGAAAGCTAATGACATCATATCATCAGTGAATAGAGAGTGATGGATGACAATGTGTATTCAGCCTCGACTCAGAAAGAGATGAACACAATTTCTGAAGGCTTTGGGCTGTGTGGGACTGTCAAGGATGGGGGAAGAGAGAGAGTAGGGCTTACATATAGTTCTGCCTCTCTAACTTGCTCCTTGGGAAAAAATGTATCAGGGTGTAAAAAAAAGAGAGTGGTCTTGAAAATAACAGGGGCCACTGCAGGGAGTTCTGGGTGTCCTACTTAAATTGTATCCCTGCAGGCTTGCCGGATATTCATCTGCTGACTTGGAGGATCAACAGCCGAGTTCATATCCTGCCTGGATGACAGAGAAACATTTTTTTTGAAAGCTTGTACAGCTCTTTCCATATAGAAGGGGAAAAGAAAGGGTATATTAAATCAGTTTTTGTTCTTCAGCCAGTTGGTTTATCTACAAAACAATATATATCCAGCTTTGTTGTGGAAAGTGGAGAATAAACTTTAGTGTCACACAAGCAGCTCTTTTACACCTCATGGAAAGCTGGAGCTTGACTCCACACTAACACAACCAACCTGAACAAAGAATGGCCATCTTGGCAGCACTGTAGATTATTGCAAAATGAACACTAGCTCTGTTTAGACATATTTTTCTAGACTCTGCTTCTTTCACCTTGGCCAAAACAGAGATGAGTGTCCATGATTTGGTTGGCTGTGTAATGAACATATTGGGCATTATGTGTAGTATCTGAACCACAATGGCAGCCACAGTTTCAGAATATTGAGTTTTAGAGCTGCAAGGACCATGAAGAACAGAACTTCTTTGCCAGAGAAGATTTCTCACACCTCAAGGAATGTTAGTGCTTAACATCATCCTACCAAAACAAATCTGAACAAAGGGCAGCCATCTTGGCAAAAGTTTAGCATGTTGCAAAGTATATACTGTATTTCCACTTTAGACACAATTTCCCAACCAGTTACCGTATAGATACTGTTGCTGACTGTCCTCTCTTCTTCATTGGCTAACACAGAGAAGAGAACTTATGGTAGGTAGAGTGCTATTGACCACAGAGTATAGATATTTTGTACTACAGCTGGTGTCAGAATGGTATTTAAAAAAAATAGACCATGACTGTAGCATTAGAATTGAGTGTAAAATGTCATATACTTATAACTCTCCAGGAGGAAAAAGCCACATCCTGTTCCTCCTAGGATGTTTTGATTTTTTTCCCCTACAACTGAGCTCGGGTAAGTTTCATTCCTTGGTTTTTAAATACCTTTTACAGAAGACTATCTGTGGAAGAATCTAGAAAGGGACTTGAAAATCTATCCTGATAATGAAGATTCCCTCTTTAGTGCCTAAAGAGCTCAGAAACCTACCATTCAACAGAACTGCCTAAGATATCATTTTATCACAGAGATCAATCACCAAATTGATTGTCATACAGTTAATCTGATCCACTTCTTTGGCTACCTCAAATGTGGGTTGATGATTTAATGTGCATTATCAGATTTATTTAGCTGTGTGGCTATCCAACCAATTCTTTAGTAAAGCACCCCCAAATGGCATCTCAAAATTGTTTTAAAAAGAGCAACTAACATTTATTGAGTTCTTGCTATGTCAAACTTTGCTTTAAGGGTTTTATATGTAATATATAATTCTACCAACAACCTCCTGAAGGTAATCCCATTCAAAAGATGAAGAAACTGAGACACAAAGAGGTGTTGAAATATTTTGCCCAAGGTCACATAGCTGGTAAGTAGTAGAGTAGAGCCAGGATTCAAACTTTGTCAATCTCAAGAGTCATTTTATTTAGCTACTATATAAATGTAACCTTGCCATAGGCACAGAGTTTAATTTAATAATTAAAACTCCTAACTCAAGTCTATACGATCAATTAATATTTGACAAAGGAGGCAGGAGCATAAAATGGAGCAAAAACAGCCTCTTCAACACATGGTGTTGGGAGATCTGGACAGCTACGTGCAAAAAAATGAAACTCGATCACCAACTTATGCCATACACGAAAATAAACTCAAGATGGATAAAAGACTTAAATATAAGCCGTAACACCATAAAAGTCCTTGAGGAAAACATTGGCAGGAAAATCTCAGACATTCCACGCAGCAACATCCTCACAGACACATCCCCTAAAGCAAGGGACATAAAGGAAAGAATAAACAAATGGGACCTCATCAAAATAAAAAGCTTCTGCATGGCTACAGAAAACAGCACCAAATTACAAAGAGAACCAACAGTATGGGAAAACCTATTTGCCAATGATACCTCAGACAAGGGCCTGATCTCCAAAATATATAAAGAACTCACACGACTCCACTCCAGGAAGACAAGCAACCCAATTACAAAATGGGCAAAGGACTTGAACAGACACTTCTCCAAGGAAGACATACAGAGGGCCCAGGGACATATGAAAAGATGCTCAGCATCACTAGCCATCAGAGAGATGCAAATTAAAACCACAATGAGGTATCATCTCACACCAGTCAGAATGGCCAACATAAACAAATCCACAAACAAATGTTGGAGAGGATGTGGAGAAAAGGGAACCCTCGTGCACTGTTGGTGGGAATGCAGACTGGTGAGGCCACTGTGGAAAACAATATGGAATTTCCTCAGAAAACTAAAAATGGAACTGCCCTTTGACCCAGTAATTCCGCTGCTGGGATTATACCCTAAGAACACTGAAACACCAATCCAAAAGAATCTGTGCACCCCAATGTTCATAGCAGCACAATTTACAATAGCCAAGTACTGGAAGCAAACCGAAGTGCCCATCAGCAAACGAGTGGATCCAAAAACCATGGTATATTTACACAATGGAATTCTACGCAGCAGAGAGAAAGAAGGAGCTTATACCCTTTGCAACAGCATGGATGAAACTGGAGAGCATTATGCTAAGTGAAATAAGCCAGGCGGTGAGGGACAAATACCATATGATCTCACCTTTAACTGGAACATAAGCAATAGAAGAAAAAAGCAAACAAAATATAACCAGAGACATTGAAGTTAAGAACAATCTAACAATAGCCAGGGCGGGGGTGGGGGCGGGGACAGTGGGAAGAGGGGATTATAGGAACTACTATAAAGGACACATGGACAAAACCAAGGGGGAGGGTGGAGAGGGGGGAGGGAGGTGGGTTCACCTGGGGTGGGGTGGAGGGATGGGGAGAAAAGGCATACAACTGTAATTGAATAACAATAAAAAAAAAAGAGCCCCCCCCCAAAAAAAAACCTGAAAAAAAAAATTAAAACTCCTAGGCTTGAAGTTAGGAAAGATGAGTTCTGATTCTGTCTTTGCAACTAGCTTGTGAGACCTAGGGAAAGTCTCTCTATTTCTTCATGACTGTGTTATACAAATGCCAAGAGAATCCAATAAAAATGTTAGAGTCATGAGCAAGCTTTTCAATACGATCATGCAGAGGCAGAAGCCAGGCACCTAGTCTACGAGTCAGACCAAAACAAGGATGGCAAGCTTACCAAGGAGGAGATTGTTGACAAGTATGATTTATTTGTGGGCAGCCAGGCCACAGATTTTGGTGAGGCCTTAGTACGACATGACGAGTTCTGAGCTGCAGACAGAGGAACCCACGTTTCTCCAAAGTAATTTATTTTTACAGCGTCTGGTTTCACGTGAGATTGTTTGCGCTACTGAGACTGGTATTAGAAACTTTTTAAGACGTGAAGAAACAACGAAAACAATCCCGTCCCCACTCCTTCTCTGAGGGACTGGAGGAAAACTGTGCTTCTGAGGAACAACTAATCAGTACACTTGTGTTTGTAGATTTACACTTTGTATTATGTATAACATGGTGTGTTTATTTTTGTATTTGTCCTCTGGGTGGGGGTATGATGTGAAGGATCGAGATCCTCAACTCATACTCGCAGGCAAAACTTAGCCCTTCCCTCTTTCTCAACTCTTACCATGTAATTTTTATAATTCTGACTTAACTCATTTTTTAAGCCTGAGATCAGTAAGAAATGTTTGGAGAAGAGAAAAAAGAAAAATATATACCCCACAATTTATATCTAAAAAAAAAAAAAAAAAAAAAAAAAAAAGTTGTTGTAGGGGTACAAGGTGTTACTGTTTCTTGATGTTTTTCACAGATCCCATGAAACAGATTTGCTTTTGCTGGCTCTATGTTTTGCAGTTTGACCTTCATTGTTCTTCCAGTCTCTTCAAGAGAACAATCCTTAGAAGTTAAGACTTGAAAAATGTCCAATAGAACAGTCATCTTTTCACTTTTTTCAGGCAGGATTGCTCCCTATGACATACTCCATGTGTTTTTTAGTTTTTCCAATCTTCTGAACACAGTACACTTCTTCCCTTGAATACTTTGTTGGAAATTTCCTCTAAATCATTTTTTTCTTATACAGAGTCTATATATTACATTTGATTGCAGTCTTGTAATTCCAAGCCAGATAAACTATGAAGTATTGAGGAATTATTTTTTGAAGGCTCTATCCATGCTCATCCCTTAGCACCATCACCAATGTTACAAGGTGCTGAATTATGTATGTATCATGAGGGACCTAAAGGCCTTAGTTCTCAGGAAACACTATAATTTTGGCTATGCTGGGGTGGGTGGAGGAAAGAAGCTCCTAGTAACAGGTACTGTATGTAGTTATTGCACAAACTAGGAAGCAGTTTTCAGAAGCACACACTGTAGCCTAAACACCAATACCAATAGGAGTCTTGGCCCAAATAGAAAGTAAATATTCTATACCACTTTCTTTCTTTTCTTCCTAAGGTATGAGATTTTAGTTATTTAAAACAATTTTTAATCCTCTCCTGATGGTATGTTTATTAGTTTTAGAGAGGAAGGAAGAGAGAGAGAGAGAGAGAGAGCACTCAATGTGAGAGAGAAACATTGATCAGTTATCTCCTGTACATGCCCTGACTGGGTATCAAACTTGCAGCATTGGTATTGGCCCTGATCGGCAACCAAACCTGCAACATTTTGGTGCATGGGTTGACATCCCAACCATCTGAGCCACCCAGCTAGGTTTATTTAGCCAGGGCTATACCATTTTCTTATATATTTCTTTCCCATCCTGTCTATTTCCCTGATGGAAATATTCATGGCTTCATGAATAATCTGAAGTAAGGTCTGTAGGAAAGTTATCATCCAAATCAAGACACTCTTTAAAGTAGTCTTAGCTGAATGAAGACAACAGCAGTAAATTGGACTGCTTTGGGCAAAACAGGACAGCTGATTTCCTTATCCTAAAGATAGGTAAAGCCCTCCAAAACTTGGGGGTATGGATTCTCAGTAAAAGACTTTACTCTAGAATCATGTTTGACATTATAGGGTGCCTCACAGTTGCCCAGGACAGCACAAGGAAATGAGAAGACTCCCGGGCAGTGCATCAGCCAGGGTATCAGCTGGGGTTTTCATGTGCATATTTGTGCAACATCTTCTCAGATAAAATTGCCATGCTGATTGCAAAATGAAAGATCAATTAGCACAGTAATTAATTAGAGTCTTGTTTTTAATTCTGCTGTGAAGAGTAATCTTTTGTTAACTTGAATGTGATCCTAAGCTTACCCTAAGCTTTAATTATAGTGTTATTATTTAAAAATATTGACTGGCACTATTCCAAGGTACAAGAGTGTTTAAATTTAAATACTCTAGCAGTAATTTAAACACATTATAATTTACTGATGGGTACTAATGACCCAAAGGAATTCCAGTTTGTTTAGTTCAAACGAATGATTAAGATGATAACAGACCCTGAACTATGCTAATCACATTTTCAAATTCTCTTGGCCAGAGAGTATGAGTACATGTAAATGGGAATGCATCTGTTTATGGATGTCCCCAAGCTGTCATGAGAGGCTGCTGCATAAGTATGTTAGGGAACTGCAACTTTTCAGCCTGGTATTGAATTTCTGCTCTACTATAAGCCATATTTGTTGTACAACTTTTGGCAATTTAGCATCTCCTCTAAGCTTTAGTTCCCCATTTATAAAATGAGATAAATGGTAACATTCTCAGAGGAGTATTTGTGAGGAATAATGAGCCAACATATGTAAGGTGCTGGGCACATAGTAGACCCCTATTACAATTTACATAGCTATCTTATTTGTAGTTGTTGTATATTCTTATGTGTGCCTCCTGTTTATATTTTCCAGGTGTTCACATTTCAATTTGTATCCATGTACTATCTGGGAATGTAGATGTATATTTTGGTGTTTGGTGATGTGTATCTATCTGTGTCTGTGTGAGTACAGAAGTCTTAGTATGCAGTTATATCTATGCATATATTTAATGAGATGCTGTTTGTAAGAAGGAGAGATATGTCATATTTATATTAATAATGTATATCACTGTGCTTTCTGTAGTTCATGATCTCAAACTAGGCCATGAAGACTGTGTTAAGCATGACCTGATTTTTAGCAATACCTTAAATTCTTTAAAAATTTTTATTTATTGATTTTGAGAGAGAGAGAGAGAGGGAGATACATTAATCTGTTGTTCCACTTATTTATATATTCATTGGTTGAATCTTATATGTGCCCTGACTGGAGATCCAACCTACAACCTTAGTGTATTGGAACAATGCTCTCACCAACTGAGCTACCTAGCCAGGGCAATATCTTAAATTCTTTGGCCTTGATTTTACTCAGTTAGTGGAGATGGTTTAGTTGTGTTTCTTCTTCTCATGAATTTGTGTGTGTATGTGTGTGTTGGAATCAACAGCTCCATAGCCCACAATTAGCCACTTCCTTTTTCTGGCTTCCTTTTTTCCTTTTCCTGCCCCCAAGTAAGTCTCCTTTCCTTTCCTTTATTGGCTACAGTCTTAATGGCTTTTTACCCCATTAACATCAGGGGATGGAACATCTGAATTACATTGGACAGCAGTCCTTGACTCTGAAACAAATCATGAGCTCAAATTTGGAACCTTGTGTATTGGTCAGGCAGATAAGCATACATGAGGAAAATGTACAGAGTGGAGAATCACCAGAGCCAAAATGAGAGGCACATGCTTACCTTTGTGGTATGATTTTAGACTAACTAGGAAGTTTTCTCTACCTGTAAGTTGTTCTCACACTGAGCCTCCATAGCACTTGAAAGTCCACCATTATGGCCTATGTATGGTAGGGACTTTTCCCTGTGCTGCAAACACAGCTGCAGCGGCCAGCTTTGTGGCACCCCTGTTACATTAAAGAGTACAAAGGTCTGTCACATTTGGTGAACTCATATTCTCAAGTTCTGAAGAATCTTGGTAGTTTCCATGGTCATTCTTCTAGGACTTAAATTGTCACCGAGGAGAGGGAGGCATTAAGTACAAACACTCTTACCTTCTCCTTTCTGCCTTCCTCTGATTTCAAGTCAACAGTGAGTTATTCAATATCGATCACATGAAGCCCCTAGATTGGGTGTTGGGTGTGGAGACTAGGCACAAAAATGTCATTTCTTTTCTCTTTCTCTCCTTTCCACCTTGTAGTCTTTACCCTAAGCCATCCTCATTGCCCCTAGGAGCAAAACAGATAAGATAAACCAATGTTAACTCTTTTGATTATCTTCCCCCTGAGTTTTGGCATTTTAAAAGAGGTCCTGGAGACAGCTTTGTGCATTCCTATCTGCACTTAAGCAGTGCCCCCTACATTTTGAGGTGAATCTTCTCTCTGCTTCCTGCTTCAGCCTAGCTCCTATTTCTTCTACATTGGAGACCATCTACTTGTTAGGGAGGAAATAACTTGATTTAAGGTATGAATGATAACCGACTAAATGTGTTTATTTCCACAATAAATATGAACTTCAAAAGGTAACTTGTTAAAAAATAATCTTTAAATGGTAGGAGTGTAGCAGAAATCTAAGGCCTTTAAGGCCTTCTGGGCCTCTCAAAATACAGCATATAAGAAATTATTATTTTCTTACCAATTCTCATAAAATTCACCCAATTATTCTCATGCTCACTTTTGTTTTCAACAAGCCTCACAACTATTCTTAATGATGAAAGATGCCATAGACTTTTTCCTGATATAATGGCTACTGCCATTAGTCTCCATATGGATCAATGTGGAGGTGTGGTAGAGTGAGGGTGGCCGTAAATCACCCCCCTACCTTCTCTATGCACAGCCACCAAACTGAACCAAGAGAGTCCAATAAGAAGTGTCTAAGCTAGTCCCACAGATCCTCATGTAATTGTTAAACCCATTTCCACAAATGTTAATAATGTCTCTCCCTGTCCATCTCTTGTTCTTCTCTTTTACTTCTTCAGAAATTAGTTAAGGATATAATTCTAACTTGGTGATCTACAAAGGGAACCACATCACTATGGGACCTAGCTTCTGAGAGGTAAGAGTTTAAGGTTGAAAGCCCTGAAAAGTATGTATTCAGAGAAGACAGATGGCTGAAAATATTGAAATCAATTTTAAGAAATTATTCTTAATAAGTAGTAAATAATACTGATATTTAACATTTTTAAGTACTTACTATGTGCTGACACTGTATTAAGTGCTTTGCAGGCATTATATCCTCTGTTCTTTGGAAGTATTACAGGGCTGTGGTTAAAAAAATAGAGTGTCTAGATTCAAATTCGAGTGCCACCACTTATAAGCCATATAACTTTTAGCAAGTTACTTAACTTCCCTTTGCCCAGGGAGCCCCAAAAACTAGGGATAATAAAAGTAGAGTGGGGTGAGGGGATTACAGGAACTAGTATAATGGTCACATGGACAAAATCAAGGGGGAGGGTGGAGGTGGGGAAGGGAGGTGGGTTCGGCTGGGGTAGGGTGGAGGGATGGAGAGAAAAGGCATGCAACTGTAATTGAATAACAAAACAAATTTCAAAAAAGTACCTGTCTTTTAGGGTAGTTGGTAGGATTATATGAGATAATCCTTTTACAGGGCTTAAGAATTTTTTTTTAATAACAAAGTGGTATTCCCTCATGTAAATGTCCCATGGTTGTTTTATCCACTCATCTACTGATGGATACTTAGGCTACTTCCATATATTTTTTTAATTCTTTTTTTCTTTTTTAAAAATATATTTATTGATTATGCTATTACAGTTGTCCCATTTCCCCCCTTCACTCTACTCCATCCTGCCCAACCCCTCCCTCCCACATTCCCCCCCTATAGTTCATGTCCATGGGTCATACTTATAAGTTCTTTGGCTTCTATATTTCCTATACTGTTCTTACCCTCCCCCTATTTTCCACCTATCATTTATGCTACTTATTCTCTGTACCTTTCCCCACACTCTCCCCCTCCTACTCCCCTATTGATAACCCTCCATGTGAGCTTCATTTCTGTGGTTCGGTTCCTGTTCCAGTTGTCTGCTTAGTTTGCTTCTGTTTTTGTTTTAGGTGTGGTTGTTAATAACTGTGAGTTTGCTGTCATTTTTACTGTTCATAATTTTTCTCTTCTTTTTCTTAGATAAATCCCTTTAACATTTCATAGAATAAGGGCTTGGTGATGAACTCCTTTAACTTGACCTTATCTGAGAAGCACTTTATCTTCCCTTCCATTCTAAATGATAGCATTGCTGGATACAGTCATCCTGGATGTAGGTCCTTGCCTTTCATGACTTGGAATAATTCTTTCCAGTCCCTTCTTGCCTGTAAGGTCTCTTTTGAGAAATCAGCTGACAGTCTTATGGGAAGTCCTTTGTAGGTAACTGTGTCCTTTCCTCTTGCTGCTTCTAAGATTCTCTCCTTCTTTTTAATCTTGGGTAATGTAACTATGATGTGCCTTGGTGTTTTCCTCCTTGGGTCCAGCTTCTTTGGGACTCTCTGAGCTTCCTGGACTCCCTGGAAGTCTATTTCCTTTGCCAGATGAGGGAAGTTCTCCTTCATTATTTGATCAAATAAGTTTTCAATTTTTTGTTTTTCCTCTTCTCCTTCTAGTACCCCTATAATTCAGATGTTGGAATGTTTGAAGATGTCCTGGAGGTTCCTAAGCCTCTCCTCATTTTTCCGAGTTCTTGTTTCTTCATTCTTTTCTGGTTGGATGTTTCTTTCTTCCGTCTGGTCCACACCATTGATTTGAGTCCCAGTTTCCTTTGCATTACTATTGGTTCCCTGTATATTTTCCTTTGTCTCTCTTAGCATAGCCTTCATTTTTTCATCTAGTTTTCGACCAAATTCAACCAATTCTGTGAGCGTCCTTATTACCAGCGTTTTGAACTGTGCATCTGATAGGTTGGCTATCTGTTCGCTGCTTAGTTGAATTATTTCTGGAGCTTTGAATTGTTCTGTCATTTGGGCCTTTTTTTTTTTTTTTTTTTTTTGTCTTGGTGCTTCTGTTACTTAAAGGGGCAGAGCCTTAGGTGCTCCCCGGGGCAGGGTAAAGCTGGTCGCTGTGCTGTGATGCTGTACGTGGGTGAGGGGCCGAGAGGGAGCAATGGTGCTTGCTCCACTCTCTGTCGGATTTTAGTCACTCCCTCTGCTACCCACAATCAAATTGAGCCCCTCTGGTGCTGGTTCCCAAGTGAGAGTGAGTGGGCTTATGCACACATTAGGCCCCTGTGGGTCTCTCCAACGACCTCTCCCATGAGGCTGGGAGTTTCTCCTGCTGCCGCCCCAACCCCCACGGGTGTTTTCAATCAGAGATTTGAGGCTTTATTTCCCCCATGCTGGAGCCCTGGGTTACGCGGTCTGCTTCTCCCCCCGCTGTTCATCCGGGTTTATGTACACGCGAATGTGGGGCCGCGGGGCCTGCTACTCGCTGCTCTGCCTGCCACGTTCTCCGCCACTCTGAGTCCAGCCCTCTCGGTTTATCTGTGCACGAATGTAGGGTCACAGGGTCTGCTAGTGGTCAGACTGCCTGCCCTGTTCATCCCACACTCCGCCAGTCTTGGTCTCGGTCCGCAATGGCAACGTGAGTCCTCTCCGCCCCAGCTGCCCATCTCCGCCCCTCCTACTGGTCTGGATGAATGTTTATTTTTTATTTCCTTGGTGTTGGACTTCCTTGCCATTCGACTTTCTGTCAGTTCTGGTTGTGCGAGGAGGCGCAGTGTGTCTACCTACGCCTCCATCTTGGTTCTCCCTGCTTCCATATTTTGACATTTGTATATAACACTGCAATGAACATAGGGACACTTATGTTCTTTTGAATTAGTGTTTTGGGTCCCTTCGGATATATTCCCAGAAGTGGGACCACTGGGTCAAAAGGCAGATCCATTTTTAATTTTTTGAGGTATTCCGTACTGCTTTCCACAGTGGTTGCACCAGTCTGCATTCTTACCAACAGTGCAAAAGCACCCCCCTTTCCTCCACATCCTCGCCAGCACTTGTTGTTTCTTGATTCATTGATGACAGCCATTCTGACAGGTGTGAGATGATATCTCATTGTTGTTTTACTTTGCTTTTCTTTGATGATTAGTGATGTTGACCATCTTCTCATATGTCTACTGGCCATCTGTACATCCACTTTTTTTGCAACAGTATGGTTGGACCTGGAGAACATTTTGCTAAGTGAAATAAGCTTGTCAGAGAAAGACAAATACCATATGATTTCATTCATATGTTGAATCAAATGAACAAACTGAATTAACAAACAGAATACAGACAGACTCATAGGTAGAGAGTATGATGTCAACTAAGGGAGGGGAGGGAAGGAGGTAGAGGGATTGAGCAAAAAGGAAAAAGCGCTCATGGACATGGACAACAGTGCGTTGACCGTGGGGAGGAGGGCAGTATAAGGGGACTAAATGGTAATGGAAAAATACAATGAAAAATAAAAAGAAAGGGCTTAAAACAATGCCTGATTTCAAGAACTAGGCCAATTAATGTTATTTTTGTTAATGATTCTCCCATTAACCCTGTAAAGTAGGTACTATTATTATCTTCATTTAAAAGATTATGAAACTGGAAAACCAAGATGGCGGCGTAGGTAGACACACTGCGCCTCCTCGCACAACCAGAACTGACAGAGAATTGAATGGCAAGGGGGTCCGACACCAAGGAAATAAAAAAATAAACATTCATCCAGACCTGTAGGAGGGGCGGAGATGGGAAGCCGGGGTGGAGAGGACTCGCGTGGCAGTGGTGGGACCGAGACTGGCGGAGTGTGGGACAAACGGCGCAGGCAGTCCGAGCACTAGCAGACCCTGCGGCCCCACATTCGCGCACAGATAAACCCAGAGGGCCAGACTCAGAGTGGCAGAGAGTGGGGCAGGCAGAGCAGTGGGTAGCACCCCGTGGCCCCACATTTACACATAGATAAACCAGACAAACGGCGGGAGTGAAGCAGACCACACAACCCAGGGCTCCAGCATGGGGGAAATAAAGCCTCAAACCTCTGATTGAAAACACCCGTGGGGGTTGGGGCAGCAGGAGGAGAGACTCCTAGCCTCACAGCAGGGGTTGTTGGAGAGACCCACAGGGGCCTAGAGTGTGCACAGGCCCACCCACTCGGGAACCAGCACCAGAGGGGCCCAGTTTGATTGTGGGTATCGGAGTGAAAGATTGAAATCCCGAGGAGAGTGAAGCGGGCGCCATTGCTCCCTCTGGGCCCCTCCCCCACGTACAGCGTCACAGAGCAGCGACCAGTGTTACCCCACCCCGGTGAACACCTAAGGCTCCACCCCTTTAAGTAACAGAAGCACCAAGACAAAAAAAAAAAAAAAAAAAATATATATATATATATATATATATATATATATATATATATATATGGCCCAAATGACAGAACACTTCAAAGCTTCAGAAAAAATCCAACTAAGCGAGGAAGAGATAGCCAACCTATCGGATGCACAGTTCAAAACACTGGTTATCAAGATGCTCACAAAATTGGTTGAATCTGTTCAAAAACCAGGTGAAAAAATGAAGCCTATCCTAAGAGAAACAAAGGAAAATGTACAGGGAACCAATAGTGATGCGAAAGAAACTGGGACTCAAATCAACGGTGTGGACCAGAAGGAAGAAAGAAACATCCAACCAGAAAAGAATGAAGAAACAAGAACTCGGGAAAATGAGGAGAGTCTTAGGAACCTCCAAGACATCTTGAAACGTTCCAACATCTGAATTGTAGGGGTGCCAGAAGGAGAAGAGGAAGAACAAAAAATTGAAAACTTATTTGAACAAATAATGAAGGAGAACTTCCCTCATCTGGCAAAGGAAATAGACTTCTAGGAAGTCCAGGAAGCCCAGAGAGTCCCAAAGAAGCTGGACCCAAGGAGGAACACACCAAGGCACATCATCATTACATTACCCAAGATTAAACGCAAGGACCTACATCCAAGATTACTGTATCCAGCAAAGCTATCATTTAGCATGGAAGGGAAGATAAAGTGCTTCTCAGATAAGGTCAAGTTAAAGAAGTTCATCATCACCAAGCCCTTATTATAGGAAATGTTAAAGGGAGTTACGTAAGAAAAAGAAGATCAAAAATGGTAACAGTAAAAATGACAGCAAACTCACAGTTATTAACGACCACACCTAAAACAAAAACAAGAGCAAACTAGGCAAACAACTAGAACAGGAACAGAACCATAGAGATGGAGATCACATGGAGGGGTGTCAATAGGGGAGTGGGAGAGGGAGAGGGGGAAAGGTACAGAGAATAAGTAGCACAGATGATAGGTGGAAAGTAGACAGGGGGAGGGTAAAAATAGTGTAGGAAATGTGGAAGCCAAAGAACTTATAAGTATGACCCATGGACATGAACTATAGGGGGGGGGAATGTGGGAGGGAGGGGGTTGACAGGATGGAGTGGAGTTGGGGGTGGGAATGGGACAACTGTAATAGCATAATCAATAAATATATTTTAAAAAATTTTGACCCGCAGAAAAAAAATGAAAAAAATAATAAAAGATTATGAAACTGAGGCTCAGAGATGTTAATTAACTTGACCAAGATCAAAGAGATTGTAAATAGTACAACTAGTATTCACATCCATGTCCATGATACTTCTCATTGAGCTACTTTGGTACTTGTTATTTAACGTATATTGCAGTGGGGAAAAAAACCAATGACCAATATGTGAGTCCTAGCTTCTTTAACTGTTAGGTGCAATATCTAGTTACTATGCTTTTCTATCTTCATCAAGATCATAAATAAATATTAGTAAATGCTACTGGATTCTAATTCACATATATGAATTTATTTTTTTTTATTTTTTTATTTTTTTTTATTTTGTAGCTCATACATGCATGCATATTTTATTCTTTTTTTTAATTTTTATTTTTATTCAATTACAGTTGTATGCCTTTTCTCCCCATCCCTCCACCACACCCCAGCTGAACCCACCTCCCTCCCCCACCTCCACCCTCCCCCTTGGTTTTATCCATGTGTCCTTTATAGTAGTTCCTGTAATCCCCTCTTCCCACTGTCCCCGCCCCCACCTCACCCTGGCTATTGTTAGATTGTTCTTAACTTCAATGTCTCTGGTTATATTTTGTTTGCTTTTTTCTTCTATTGATTATGTTCCAGTTAAAGGTGAGATCATATGGTATTTGTCCCTCACCGCCTGGCTTATTTCACTTAGCATAATGCTCTCCAGTTTCATCCATGCTGTTGCAAAGGGTATAAGCTCCTTCTTTCTCTCTGCTGCGTAGAATTCCATTGTGTAAATATACCATGGTTTTTGGATCCACTCGTTTGCTGATGGGCACTTCGGTTGCTTCCAGTACTTGGCTATTGTAAATTGTGCTGCTATGAACATTGGGGTGCACAGGTTCTTTTGGATTGGTGTTTCAGTGTTCTTAGGGTATAATCCCAGCAGTGGAATTGCTGGGTCAAAGGGCAGTTCCATTTTTAGTTTTCTGAGGAAATTCCATATTGTTTTCCACAGTGGCCTCACCAGTCTGCATTCCCACCAACAGTGCACTAGAGTTCCCTTTTCTCCGCATCCTCTCCAACATTTTTTTGTGGATTTGTTTATGTTGGCCACTCTGACTGGTGTGAGATGATACCTCATTGTGGTTTTAATACGTATATGCATTTAAATTTTGCATTTGTTTTCCACAACAGTGACCTAGCCATTGCCAATACGTTTATACCATAATACCTGTAACCAACACCTAGGATTTTACTTAAACTACTCAATTATGTGTTGTACCATAGCATTATGGTAGAATTCTGAGACTTGGATTTATGAGCTATTCATTTGTGCTGCAGACATTTTCTGTTCAATCTTTGGCCAGAACAAATTCTACCAATGTAAAGAAAAGATAAATATCTTGTAATGGGGGTGAGGCAATGAGAGCTAAGTGCATGATCAGGGAGGAGAGAATAGCAGTGGGTACTTCATGTGCAGGCTGAGAAAAAAAGAAACCCTTTCAGTTGGCCAATCAATCTTAGAAGACTGGAGGATGGATGGGATTTCAGAAGCTGTTTAAATGATGGGAAAGACCATTTGACTGCCTGAAGAAAAAGTATTCATGGGAGAATATATTGTTTTGCAAAAATTCAGAGTAGCAGTGGGATATGCCTGCAGGAAATCTGAAACAGGTGTGCCTTCACACTTGAGGTGTAACCATAAAGTGATGAATGTGACTTCCTTTGATATAAATATACCAGAATTTGACATCCCAACAGTGTTCCCTTTTTTAATGCAGACATCTTGGAAGCCTAGATTCTTAATGCAGCTCAACATACCTTTGAAAATTCTCTTCTGGTATAGCCTTCAGAGCCAAATAAGCAAACCGTACCCATTACTTTGAGACAGAAAGTGAAAATAACTAGCTCTGATGGGAGAGGGTTCTGAAGACTAGACTAAGACTCATGGCTTCTTAGTCATCACCTTTGATGATCACTTGGGAAGCTACAGAGGTGACCTCTATACCTATAATGTAAATGGAGCCATCTTACTTGATTAAAGGTGGTAAGACTAATATGGCCTCTGGAATCTTTTCCAGGTCTAACTATTACTTTTGTTTTCCTTGTTTATATAGATGGTGGATCATCCTGCCAGAGTTTGCTTGCTTGCAAATGGAGAGCTAAAAAAAGTTAGATGAAGATCTTTTATACTTTCTAACTTTGTGAAATTGACTCCATGAGACCAAATGAATTCCATTTAGGTCTTAATGGATACAGACAAAATCAAGAGAACTCTCAGTGGGAACTGGTATGATACAAATGGAATAGATAGAGATCATTAGGTGGTCCAAGATTTTTAAAGACTATTATCCTGGAAGCCCATTCAAAGAGCTTGGTAGGGTATATGGGGTTTGTTCTATCAAAGTCTTAAGAGGCACTAATGAGCATTGAAACAAACAACTGACATTTAGATTTAACAATTAAAAGTGTATGGAAAAATTACACATAGTCTGCAATGGAGCTTGAGGTCGGGATCAGGGGTACTCAAATGACATTGGATATGGTCCAGATAAATAGTGGGGCTCTTGAATTTCACATTGTGAGTTATGAAGTAAGGATGAAGAATGACCCATTATACTCATTAAGCATCTATTATATCCCATCTATTTAAATATACTGCTTCAAAACAAGTCTGTGAGCGAGAGATTATTATACCCATTAATTTTTTCTGTATTTATTTATTTTAGACAGAGAGAAGAAGGAAGGGAAAGAGGGAAGGAAGAGAGGGAGGGATGGAGAAAGAGAGAGAGAGAGGGAGAGAGAGAGAAACATAGATTTGTTGTTTTACTTTCTGCATTCATTGGTTGATTCTTCTATGTGCCCTGACCAGGGATCAAATCTACAACCTTGGTGTATCGGGACAATGTTCTAACCAACTGAGTTACCCTGGCAGGGCTATTATACCCACTTTAATGATGAGGAAACAGACTCAGAGAGGTAGATTAACTTGCCCAAAGACACATAGCTAGAGGTTGAAAGAACTACAATTGAAATAGATCTCACTGACTTCAAAGTTAATACACTTCATTGGTGTACAAGGTCTGTTGCAAAAAGGCCAGCCATTGTTAATATAATGAGAATGGTTTGTGTGACATCAATGTAACCTGGCAGCCAAGGAGAATGGACTGGAGTTCACATGTGTAAACAATAATGATTTCACTGTACTAGTCAGTGGGGATGGTAGAAGCCATTGAGTGAGTATGTGTACTGTGTGGCCATCACATTCAAAATGACTGACCAGGTAGAAAAATGAATCTGCATCAAATTTCGTGTTAAGCTTGAACATTCCTCTGTGGAAACTATTCAGATGATTCAGGAAGCTGCAGCTATGGGCAACTGGTGATTCACAGCTTCATCACGACAACATGCCTGCTCATGCATCACGTCTTGTGCAGAAATTTTTTGTGAAACATCAAAACACCCAGGTGACCCAGCCCCTCAGTAGTCCATATTTGGTGCCCTGCAACTTCTAGCTTTTCCAAACCTAAAATCACCTTTGAGAGGGAAGATATTTCTGACTGTCAATGAGATTCGGGAAAATATGACAGGGCAGCTGATGGAGACTGGGAGAACAGTATGAGGTCCCAAGGTGCCTACTTTGAGGGGGACTGAGGCGTTATTGTCCTGTGTACAATGTTTCTTGTATCTTCTTCAATAAATGTCTCTATTTTTCATATTACATGCCTGGATACCTTCCAGACAGACCTTGTATTAAGCTACCCTTGAAGGATAGGTGCATCTGGGTATACACATAAAGAAGAAAGTGCTAGAAGAAAAGTGATTTTTTTTTAAGGCTAACAGTGTGAAGGAAGAAGATATAAGAATGTGGGAAGCAGTGGGATACCAGGTTGATGCTGCCAATAACAACAAATGTAGGAGGAAGAGTTAAATTCTGAACAGAGATTGTAAATTGGTGACCTATTGGCCAGACCAGCAAGAGTGCATGTTTTGTTTGGTCTGCAGAATATTTTCTAAAATCTCAAATTTTTTTTGCTAGTATTTCAAAAGAGAATTCTTCGCATAAAAATCCTAGTTTCCACTATTAAGGACACATGGACAATATCAAGGGTGTGGGTGGAGTTGGGGGAGGGAGGGGGATCTGGCTGGGGTGGGGTGGAGGGATGGGGAGAAAAGGCATACAACTGTAATTGAATAACAATAAAAAAATCCTAGTTTCCCGCTTGTCTTAAAAAAAAAAAATTAAAAGCTCTGGTAACATGGGGCTTGCAATCAGTATGGCAAAACTTTCTAAAGCCAGGTTGCACAGATACTGGTAACTTGTTTTCCAGTTTCCCTAGTCTTCAACACATCCTGCACTTGGACAGCTTCACTCATCACATTATCTGCCTAGCCTCTGTAAACGTTTTGATTTATGACTGATAGTTTAGATGGTCACACTAGATTGCTCCTTGTTTTCTTCAAAGAAGATACTATCTTCTAGAAGAAATAACAATGAGAGTAGGGCAAGACACCTTTCATGAGGTGACTCAAGGTGCTGAAATGTATATGTGGGTCATTTGACTAATGGCTGAGAGGAGCTAGAACCATTGTAGTGTCAGCCATCAGTCTAGCTGGAGGTTGTACATTCTTCTTCAGTTTTTCAGTCATTTGGGCATAGGAGTGGGAGCGCTGTACTTTTCTTGTTTGTATGTGATTTAAGTTTGCATTGTAAACAGTTTTTAGATGGCAAGCAGAGAAGGCAGGGAAGATGTCCAGGGTCTTAGGTAAATGAACTTCAAGATACTAACAGTATGACCCATTATGTGTTGCAAAGAATGAATGGTAACCAGAGATGATAGTGTCTCCTTGAAATGAAGGCAGCAGTCTAAAATTAATAAAAGTATCAGGAGGAAGAATGTCTGACTATGCTGGGTGTTTGGAAGAAATGTGGGAAATAAAACAGTGATCCAGGAGGATGATTGTTTATTTTTTTTAAAGTGAATTTACTAAGGGACTTGTATCTAGAACTCTTAGCACTCAGTAATAACAAAAAACCCAATCTGAAATTGAGCAAATTATTTCAACAGACATTTCTGCAAAGAAGATATACAAATGGCCAATAAGCACATGAAAAAATACTCTATGTTGTTGGTCATTAGAGAAATGCAAAAAAATAAAATAAAATAACCACAATGAGGTGCCACTTCATTGAGGATATGAATCCTTTTATACGAAATGTCCACAATAGGTGAATCTGTAGAGACATAAAGTAGATTAGTGGTTGCCCAAGTACTGACATAAGGGTTTGGAGAGAATGGGGAATGACAACTAAGGTATATAGAATTTCATTTCACAAGGATGGCTATAATAAAAAACACAGATAATAGCCCTGGCTGGTGTATTTCAGTGTATTGAGCACCAGCCTGTGAAACAAGTGGTTGCTGGATCCATTCCCAGTCAGGGCACATGCCTGGGTTGCAGGCTAGGTTCCCAGTAGGTGTGTGAGAGGCAGCCACACACTGATGTTTCTTTCCCTCTCTCCCTCCTTTCCCCTCTAAAAATGAGTAAATAAAATATTTTTAAAAAGACAGATAATAGCCAGGGTTGCTGAAGACATGGAGGAATTGGATTCTTAATTCATTGTTGGTGGGAATATGAAATAGTGTAGCAGCTTTGGAGAACATTCTGGCTGTTTCTCAAAAAAGTTAAACACTCAGCTACAATATGACTCAGCAAATCCATCTTAGGTATTTTTCTAAGAAAAATGAAAATACATAACCACACAAAAACTTGTACATGAATTTTCATAGCAGCATTATTCACAATTGCCAAAAGGCAGAAATGACCTCAATGTCCATCAAGAGACAAAAGGTCAAACAGAAAGTGGTATATCCATACAATGGATATTATTCAGCAATTAAAAAGAATGAAGTGCTGATACATGCTACATTGAGAATGAACCTTGGAAACATATGTGGTGAGTGAAAGAAACCATATTTAAAAATATATGATGAAGACATTTCTCCAAAGATGATGTATGAATGCCCAACAGATGTATTAAAAAATTATCAACATTATTTACCAGGAGAATGTAAACCAAAACTATAATGAGATATCACCTAACACCTGTTAGAATGGCTACTATTAAAAACAAACAAACAAAAAACAGAAGATACCAAATGTTGGCTATGTTTTGGAGAACCTTGCAAACTTTTGGAAATGCAAAATGGTATAGCAATTATAGGAAGCAGTTATGGACATACCTCAAAAAATTAAACAGAGAACTACTATATAATCCAGCAACACCACTTCTGGGTTTATATCCAAAAGAATTGAAATCAGGACCTCAAAGAGATATCTTCACTCCCATGTATATTGTAGCATTTTTCATAATAGCCAAGATATGAAAACAACCCAAGTTTCTATCAACAGATGAATGGATAAAGAAGATGTAGTATATACATACAATATAATATTATATCCATCCTTAAAAAGGATATCCTGTAGTATGTGATAAGATGGATGAATCTGGAGTACATTAGGCTAAGTAAAATAAGCCAGTCACAGAAGGACAAATACCGTATGATTCCACTTATATGAGGTATCTGAAATAGTTATGCTCACAGAAACAGAGAGTAGAATGATGGTTGTCAGGGGCTAGTGGTAAGGAGTATAGAAATGGGGAGTTGTTATTCACTGGGTATTATGTTTCAGTTATGCTAGATGAGTAAATTCTGGAGAATTGCTATAGTTAAAAATATAATATCGTTCACTTAAAAATTTGTTAACTGTGCCCTGACTGGTGTGGCTCAGTGGGTTGGGCATTGTCCCATAAACTAAAAAGGTTGCTGGTTTGATTCCTGCTCAGGGCATATGCCTGGGTTGTGGGCCAGGTCCCTGGTTGGAGGTGTGCAAAAGGGAACTGATCATTTCTCTCCCTCTTTGTCCCTTCCCCTTTTTCTAAAAAATAAATTAATTAATTAACTTAAAAAATTGTTATCTCATGTTAAGTTCTTACTACAAAAAAATTAAAACAAACAAAAACTCTGGGATTTGTTGTATATATTTGTTAGTTTGATTGTAGTGATGTTGTCATGGATGTTTACAGATGTCCAAACTCATTAAATTGCACACTAAATATGTGCAGTTCTTTCTATATAAATTATCTCTCAATGAAGCTTTTAAAAAATGCTATATGAATCCTTTTATATGAAATGTCCACAATAGGTGAATCTGTAGAGACAGAAAATAGATTAGTGGTTGCCCAAGTATTGACATAAGGGTTTGGAGAGAATGGGGAATGACAACTAAGGTATATAGAATTTCATTAATGTTAATGAAAATATTGTAAAATTAGTGCTAATGATTGCACAACTCTGTGCATATAATAAAGGCCACTGAGTCGTATATATTAAATGAGTGAATTGCATGGTACATAAATTATATCTCACTAAAACTGTTTTAAAAATGAATTTTTAATACGGACATAACTGTTTGCATTGACTTTTCCCCAAAACTTGAAAAAACAGAGAAAAATTAAAGAGATCTCTGTTCTTCATTGGACCCTCCACTCTTCTTTAACTTCCCCAAAAGCCTTTAAGACATAGTCCCTTAGAAGTTTAGCTTAAGTTTTTAAGTAAGTGAAGAAGGCTGAAATCCCTTTTTCAGCATAAAAGTTTCTTCCAAATTGTATGTCTATCTACAAACATTTCAGAAATTTATATGGAACCATAAATGATCCCAAATAGCTGCAGCAATTTTGAGAAAGAAGAACAAAGCAGGAGGGATCACAATACCTGATATCAAACTGTGTTACAAGGCCACTGTAATCAAAACAGCCTGGTACTGGCATAAAAACAGGCACATAGACCAATGGCACAGAACAGAGAGCCCAGAAATAAACCTGAGTCTCTATGGTCAATTAATATTGGACAAAGGGGGAAGAAGCATAAAATGGAGCAAAAATAGCCTCTTCAACAAATGGCATTGGGAGATCTGGACAGCTACGTGCAAAAAAATGAAACTCGACCACCAACTTACGCCATACACAAAAATAAACTCAAGATGGATAAAAGACTTAAACATAAGTCGTAACACCATAAAGGTCCTAGAGGAAAACACTGGCAGGAAAATCTCAGACATCCCACACAGCAACATCCTCACAGACACATCCCCTAAAGCAAGGGACATAAAGGAAAGAATAAACAAATGGGACCTCAAAATAAAAAGCTTCTGCACAGCTAAAGAAAACAGCATTAAAGTGAGGAGGGAACAAACTGTATGGAAAAACAGTTTTGCCAATGATGCCTCAGACAAGGGTTTGATCTCCAAAGTATATGAAGGACTCACATGATTCCACACCAAGAAGACAACAATCCAATGAAAAAATAGGCAAAGGATGTGAACACACACTTCTCCAAGGAGGACATATAGAGAGCCCAGAGACATGTGAAAGGATGCTCAGCATCACTAGCCATAGGAGAGATACAAATTAATACCACAATGAGATATCACTTCACATCGGTGAGAATGGCCACCATAAAAAAAACAGCAAACAACAAGGGCTAGAGAGGTTTTGGAGAAAAGGGAACCCTTGTAAATTGTTGGTGGGAATGCAGATTGGTGCAGCCACTGTGGAAAACAGTATGCAATTTCCTCAGAAAACTAAAAATGTAACAGCCTTTTGATACAGCAACTGCACTGCTGAGATTATATCCTAAGAATCTTGAAACAACAATTCAAAAGAACCTATGTACCCCAATGTTTATAGCAGCACAATTTACAATAACCAACTGCTGGAAGCAACCTAAGTGCCCATCAGTAAATGAGTGGTTCAGAAAACTATGGTACATTTACACAATGGAATTCTACACAGCAGAGAGAAAGAAGGAGCTCCTACCCTTTGCGACAGCATGGATGGAACTGGACAGCATTATGCTAAGTGAGGGGATAGTGGGGAGAGGGATCTACAGGAGCTACTATAAAGGACACAAGGACAAAATCAAGGGGGAGGGTAGAAGTGTGGGAGGGAGGTGGGATTGGCTGGGGTGGGATGGAGGGATGGGGAGAAAATGCAGATAATTGTAACTGAAAAAAATAATAATAATTTTTTTTATTGATATATTTTTTTAATTTTTTTAATTGTTATTCAATTACAGTTGTATGCCTTATCTCCCCGTCCCTCCACCCCACCCCAGCTGAACCCATCTCCCTCCCCCCTCTCCACCCTCCCCCTTGGTTTTGTCCATGTGTCCTTTATAGTAGTTCCTGTAATCCCCTCTACCCACTGTCCCCGCCCCCACCCCCCACCCCCGCCCTGGCTATTGTTAGATTGTTCTTAACTTCAATGACTCTGGTTATATTTTGTTTGCTTTTTCCTTCTATTGCTTATGTTCCAGTTAAAGGTGAGATCATATGGTACTTGTCCCTCACTTCCTGGCTTATTTCACTTAGCATAATGCTCTCCAGTTTCATCCATGCTGTTGCAAAGGGTATAAGCTCCTTCTTTCTCTCTGCTGCGTAGAATTCCATTGTGTAAATATACCATGGTTTTTGGATCCACTCGTTTGCTGATGGGCACTTCGGTTGCTTCCAGTACTTGGCTATTGTAAATTGTGCTGCTATGAACATTGGGGTGCACAGATTCTTTTGGATTGGTGTTTCAGTGTTCTTAGGGTATAATCCCAGCAGCGGAATTACTGGGTCAAAGGGCAGTTCCATTTTTAGTTTTCTGAGGAAATTCCATACTGTTTTCCACAGTGGCCTCACCAGTCTGCATTCCCACCAACAGTGCACGAGGGTTCCCTTTTCTCCACATCCTCTCCAACATTTGTTTGTGGATTTGTTTATGTTGGCCATTCTGACTGGTGTGAGATGATACCTCATTGTGGTTTTAATTTGCATCTCTCTGATGGCTAGTGATGCTGAGCATCTTTTCATATGTCTCTGGGCCCTCTGTATGTCTTCCTTGGAGAAGTGTCTGTTCAAGTCTTTTGCCCATTTTTTAATTGGGTTGTTTGTCTTCCTGGAGTGGAGTCGTGTGAGTTCTTTATATATTTTGGAGATCAGGCCCTTGTCTGAGGTATCATTGGCAAATATGTTTTCCCATACTGTTGGTTCTCTTTGTAATTTGGTGCTGTTTTCTTTAGCCCTGCAGAAGCTTTTTATTTTGATGAGGTCCCATTTGTTTATTCTTTCCTTTATGTCCCTTGCTTTAGGGGATGTGTCTGTGAGGATGTTGCTGCGTGGAATGTCTGAGATTTTCCTGCCAATGTTTTCCTCAAGGACTTTTATGGTGTTACGGCTTATATTTAAGTCTTTTATCCATCTTGAGTTTATTTTCGTGTATGGCGTAAGTTGGTGATCGAGTTTCATTTTTTTGCACGTAGCTGTCCAGATCTCCCAACACCATCTGTGGAAGAGGCTGTTTTTGCTCCATTTCATGCTCCTGCCTCCTTTGTCAAATATTAATTGATCGTATAGACTTGAGTTTATTTCTGGGCTCTCTATTCTGTTCCATTGGTCTATGTGCCTGTTTTTATGCCAGTACCAGGCTGTTTTGATTACAGTGGCCTTGTAATACAGTTTGATATCAGGTATTGTGATCCCTCCTGCTTTGTTCTTCTTTCTCAAAATTGCTGCTGCTATTCGAGGTCGTTTATGGTTCCATATGAATTTCTGCAATGTTTGTTCTATGTCTGTGAAATATGTCATGGGTACTCTAATAGGGATTGCATTGAATCTATAAATTGCTTTGGGTAGTATGGCCATTTTGATGATGTTAATTCTTCCAATCCATGAGCATGGTACATGCTTCCATTTGTTTGTATCTTCCTTAATTTCTTTCTTCAGTGTTGTGTAGTTTTCTGAGTACAGGTCTTTTACCTCCTTGGTTAGGTTTATTCCTAGGTACTTTATTTTTCTTGTTGCTATATCGAATGGGATATTTTCCTGATTTCTGTTTCTGCAGTTTCGTTGTTGGTGTACAGGAATGCCTTTGATTTCTGGGTATTGACTCTGTATCCAGCTATTTTGCCAAATTCATTTATTAGGTCGAGTAGTTTTTGAGTGGAGTCTATAGGGTTTTCCATGTACACTATCATGTCGTCTGCAAACAGTGACAGTTTCATTTCCTCCTTTCCAATTTGGATGCCTTTTATTGCTTTTTCTTGTCTGATTGCTGTGGCTAGGACTTCCAATACTATGTTGAATAGGAGTGGTGAGAGAGGGCATCCTTGTCTTGTTCCTGATCTTAGTGGGAAAGCTCTAAGTTTTTGTCCATTGAGTGTGATGTTGGCTGTAGGTCTCTCATATATGGCCTTAATTATGTTGAGGACTGCTCCCTTTATTCCCACTTTGCTGAGTGTTTTTATCAGAAATGGATGCTGTATCTTATCGAACGCTTTTTCCGCATCTATTGATATGATAATGTGATATTTGTCTTTGCTGTTGTTGATGTGATGTATTATGTTTATTGATTTGCGAATATTGTACCATCCTTGCATCCCTGGGATGAATCCCACTTGGTCATGGTGGATGATCTTTTTAATATATTGCTGGATGCGGTTTGCTAATATTTTGTTGAGAATTTTAGCGTCTACGTTCATCAGTGATATTGGCCTGAAGTTTTCTTTCTTCGTTGTGTCTTTATCTGGTTTTGGGATTAGGATGATGTTGGCTTCATAGAAAGAGTTTGGGAGTCTTCCATCAGTTTGGATTTTTTCGAATAGTCTGTGAAGGATAGGGGTTAGTTCTTCCTTAAATGCTTTGTAGAAATCTCCTGTGAAACCATCTGGTCCAGGGCTTTTGTGTGATTGGAGTTTCTTGATGACTGCTTCAATTTCCTTTGCTGATATTGGTCTGTTCAGGTTTTCTGCTTCTTCTTCATTCAGTTTTGGAAGATTATATTTTTCTAGAAATGTGTCCATTTCATCTAGGTTTTCAAATTTCTTAGCATACAGGTCTTCATAGTAATTTCGTACGATACTTTGTATTTCTGTGGTATCAGTTGTAATCTCTCCACTTTCATTTCTAATTCTGTTTATTTGGATCCTCTCTCTTTTCTTCTTGATAAGCCTACTTAAAGGCTTGTCGATTTTGTTTATCTTTTCAAAGAACCAGCTTCTGGATTCATTGATCCTTACAATTGTGCTTTTAGTCTCTATGTCATTTAGTTCTGCTCTGATCTTGGTTATTTCCTTCCTTCTGCTTGCTCTGGGCTGTCTTTGTTGTTGTTCCTCCAGTTCTTGTAGGCATAGGGTTAGGTTGTTTGTTTGAACTGTTTCTAACTTCTTAAGGTAGGCCTGTATTGCTATGAACTTCCCTCTCAGGACTGCCTTTGCTGTGTCCCATAGGTTTTGGGTTGTTGTGAGTTCGTTTTCATTTGTTTCCAGGAAGTTTTTGATTTCTTCCCTAATCTCGTTCTTGACCCATTCATTGTTTAATAGCATGCTATTCAGTCTCCATGTTTTTGAGTGTTTTGGGTTTTTACCCTTGGGGTTGGTTTCTAGTTTCAGACCCTTGTGGTCAGAGAAGATGCTTGATATGATTTCAATTTTCTTGAATTTGTTGAGGCTTGCTTTGTGTCCTATCATGTGGTCTATCTTTGAAAAAGTTCCATGGACACTTGAAAAGAATGTGTATTTTGCTTCTTTGGGATGAAAAGCTCTGTATATATCAGTTAAGTCCATTTCCTCTAGGGTATTGTTAAGTGACACAATATCTTTGTTGATCTTTTGTTTGGAAGACCTGTCCATTTTTGATAGTGGGGTGTTAAAATCCCCTACTATAATTGTGTTGCTGTCAATATCTTTCTTGAAATCCTCCAAGATTTTCTTTATGTATTTGGGTGCTCCTATGTTGGGTGCATATATATTTACAATGTTTATGTCTTCTTGGTGGATTCTTCCTTTGAGTATTATGAAGTGACCTTCTGGGTGTCTCTTTATGGCCCTTCTTTGGAAGTCTATTTTGTCTGATATGAGTATTGCTACCCCTGCTTTTTTTTCCTGTCCGTTTGCTTGGAAAATTTGTTTCCAGCCCTTCACTTTCAGTCTGTGTAAGTCTTTTGTCCTGAGATGGGTTTCTTGTAGGCAGCATATGTGTGGGTCTGTTTTCTTATCCATTCAGCTGTTCTATGTCTTTTGATTGGAGCATTTAATCCATTTACGTTTAAGGTTATTATCGATAGGCAGTTATTCATTGCCAATATTTCCTACCTGTGTTCCTCTGTCTTTCTCTTTTCCTTCCTTTCCTTAAAGCAGTCCCTTTAGCATCTCTTGCAGAGCTGGTTTGGTGGAGCTGTATTCTTTTCGACTTCTTTTGTCTGGGAAACTCTTTATTTGGTCTTCTATCTTGATTGAGAGCCTTGCTGGGTAAAGTAGTCTTGGTTGCAGGCCTCTGGTTCTCAGTACTTGGAATATTTTTTGCCATTCTCTTCTGGCTTGGAGTGTTTCCATTGAGAAGTCAGTTGCTAACCTTATTGGGGCTCCCTTGTATGTTACTTCCTTTTTCTCCCTTGCTGCCTTTAAGATCCTCTCTTTGTCTTGGAAATTTGCCATTTTAATTATGATGTGTCTTGCCGTGGGTCTCTTTGGGTTCCTCTTGTTTGGGACTCTCTGTGATTCCTGGATTTGGGTGACTTTTTCTCTTCTCAGGTTAGGGAAATTTTCCATCATTACTTTTTCAAACAGGTTTTCTATCCCTTGCTCTTCTTCTTCTCCTTCTGGTATTCCTATTATACGGATATTGTTACGTTTCATGTCGTCCTGCATTTCCCTTATTGCCTCTTCATTCTTTCTGAGCCTCTTTTCCTTTTCTTGCTCCTTCTGGGTGTTTTTTTCTACTTTATCCTCCAGCTCGCTGATCCGATCCTCTGCTTCGTCAAGTCTGCTTTTAATTCCTTCTACTGTGTTCTTCAATTCAGAAATTGTATTCTTCATTTCCTCTTGGCTCTTGTTGATATTTTCTATTTCCTTTTTCATGTTGATATAGTTTGCAGTGAGTTCATTGTAGTTTCCTTGTAGTTTCTGGTAGTTCTCTTTGAGCTCAGAGAGCTCAGTGAGCTTCCTGATGACCATTGCTTTGAACTCAGTATCTGATAGTTGACTTGCCTCTTTTTCTGTTAGTATTTTTTCTGAGACTTCCTCCTTTCCTTTCATTTGGGAATTGTTTCTTTGTCTTCCCATTGTTTGTGAGGCTCTTCTTGTTGGCCTCTGCTTCTTAAATTGCTTTGTTCTGACTCCCTGGATTTATGATATGCACTTCTATGGTAGAATGCCAATGGGATTCGGTGGTGCTGTCTCCTTACTCTCCTGTGCTCACTGGTCTTGAGCTGACGTTTATGTGTTTAACACGGTCTAACTCTAGTCTTTTCAGCACTCCAGGTTTTGTTGTCTCACCGTCAGATCTTTCAATGTCCTCTATCTTTGGTCTCTGATCTTCATATATGCTGGAATACTGTTGGCTGTTCGCTCTGCTCCTCTGATCAGCTAGGTATCTCCCTGGCGCTGAGGGGAAGTGGATTCCGCTCCCACCTATGTTGCCGCCATCTTCCCAAGTCCCGTATCATTCATAATTTTTGATGGAAAAAAAGAAATAAGCTAGGTGGTGAAAAACAAATACCATATGATCTCCCCTGTAAGTGGAACCTAATCAACAAAACAAACAAGCAAGCAAAATATAACCAGAGACATGGACATAAAGAGCAAATGGACAGCAACCAGAGGGGAGGGGGAAGGGGGTAATGGGGGAAAGAAAGGGAAGGGCCATCAAGGAACATGTATAAAGGATCCATGGATATAGCCAAAGGGCATAGAATTGAGAGTAGGAGGTTGGGTGGGAGGAGCAGAGGAAAGTAGTAGTAGGAAAATTGGGACATCTTACTTGAACAATAAATAAAAGGAAAAAGGAAAAAAAGAAAAAATATATACTGAAAATGGGCTTCAGGCCAAGATGGAGGCATAGGCAGATGTGCTTTGTCTCCATGCACAAGCAAAAGAAGGATAAGAACCAATTTAAAAACAAAACAGAAAAAACTAGATCTGCCAAAAAATCAAACTCTATGGAAGTCTGACAACCAAGGAGTTACAGAAAAAACATTCAACCAGACTGGTAAGAGGGGCAGAGATGGGCAGCTGTGGGCAGAGGATGCGTGGCAAGGTGGCAGCTGGCAGATCAGGTGGTCCCACGCTCGCATGTGGATAAACCAGTAGTGACATGTGGGGAGCAAAACAGACTGCACAACCCAGAGTTCTAACATGGAGAAATAAAGCTACAAAAACTCTGGCTTTAAAAACCTGTGAGCGACCCTGGCTGGTGTGGCAGAGGGGTTGAGTGTGGGCCTGAGAATCACAGGGTCACTGGTTGGATTCCCAGCCTAGGGCACATGCCTGGGTTGCTGGCCAGGTCCCCTGTAGGAGGTGTGTGAGAGGCAACCACACACTGGTGCTTCTTTCCCTCTCTTTCTCCCTCCCTCCTCTCAAAAAAAAATATTTTAAAAATCCTGTGGGGGTTATTGCAGTGGGAGAAAGTGACAGTCTCACAGAGGAGATATGGAGGAGTCCACAGGGTCCTAGAACATAGCACAAGCCCTCCCACCTGGCAATCAGCATCAGAAGGCTAAATTTCAATTTAGTTGTTGATAGTGGAGGAAATGACTGAAAGCTGGGTGAGACCCGAGAAAGTGGCATTGTTCCCTCTCTGAACCCTCCACGACATACAGCACCACAATTCAGTGACGTGGGTTGCCCTGCCCTGGAAAATAACTAAGGCTCTGCCACTAACAATGTAATAGGTGTGCTGAGACAAAGAAATATGGTCCAAATGAAAGAACAGATCAAAGGTCCAGAAAAAGAACTAAGCGATGGGGAGATAGGCAACCTATCAGATACAGACTTCAAAACATTGGTAATCAGGATGCTCAGAGAAATGACTGAGTACTGTCACAAAATAAAGGAAAAAGTGAAGGCTATGAAAGGTTAAATAAAGGCAAATGCACAAAAAACCAACAGCGATGGGAAGGAAACTGGACTCAAATCAATGGTTTGGACTAGCAGGAAGAAATAAATATTCAACCAAAACCAAATGAAGAAAGAATTCAAAAAAATGAGGAGAGGCTTAGGAAACTCTGGGACAAGGTTAAAAATTCCAACATCCAAATCATGGGGGTGCCAGAAAGATAATAGGAGGACCAAGAAATTGAAAACTTATTTGAAAGCATAATGAAGGAGAGCTTCCCAATCTGACAAAGGAAACAGACTTCCAGGAAGTCCAGGAAGCTCAGAGAGACCCAAAGAAGTTGGACCCAAGGAGGAACACACCAAGATGCATCATAATTACATTAGCCAAGATTAAAGAGAAGGAGAGAATCTTAAAAGCAACAAGAGCATTATGTTAAGTGAAATAAGCCAGACGGTGAGGGACAAATACCATATGATCTCACCTTTAACTGGAACATAATAAATAGAAGAAAAAAAGGAAACAAAATATAACCAGAGACATTGAAGTTAAGAACAATCTAACCATGGTCAGGGGGGAGTGGGGAGGGGACAGTGAGGAGAGGGGATTACAGGAACTACTATAAAGGACACATGGACCAAATCAAGGGGGAGAGTGGAGGTGGGGGAGGGAGGGGGTTCAGCTGGGGTGGGGTGGAGGAATGGGGAGAAAAGGCACACAACTGTAATTGAATAACAATAAAAATTAAAATAAAAAAATAAAAATAAGAATAAAGCAGCAAGAGAAAAGGAGACAGTTATCTACAAAGGAGTTTCCATAAGACTATCAGCTGATTTCTCAAAAGAAACCTTGCAAGCAAGAAGAGTTTGGAAAGAAGTATTCAAAGTCATGAAAGGCAAGGACCTACATTCAGGAAAGCTGTCATTTAGAATGGAAGAGCAGAAAAAGTACTTCCCGTATAAGGTCAAGTTAAAAGAGTTCATCATCACCAATCCCTTATTATATTAAGTGTTAAAGGGACTTATCTAATGAAAAGAATATCAAAACTATGAACAGTAAAGTGACAACAAACTCACAACTATCAACAACTGAACAAAAAAAAAAGACTAAGCAAACAACTAGAACAGGAACTGAATCACAGAAATGGGGATCACATGGGTGGGTATCAGCAGGGAAATGGAGGGGGAAGAAAGGGGGAAAAGGTACAGGGAATAAGAAGCATAAATGGTAGGTACAAAATCGACAGGAGGTGGTTAAGAATAGTATGGGAAGTGGAGAAGCCAAAGAACTTATATGTATGACCCATGGACATGAACTAAGGTGGGGAGGGAATGTGGGTGGGAGGGGGTGTGCAGGGCAGAGGGGAATAAAGGGGGGAGAAGGGGCAACTGTAATACCATAATCAATAAAATATATTTAAAAAATAAATAAAATAAAATCAATACAAGCCCCAATAAAATTTCAATGGCATTTTTCAAAAAACTAGAACAAAAACCCCAAATAGGCAAAGCACTCATGAGAAAGAACAAGTTGGGAGGTAATGTGCTTCCTGATTTCAAACTATACTATAAAGCTGCATAAATCAAAACAGTATGGTACTGACACAATAAAGACACATAGCCAATGAAACAGAATAGAGAACCCAGAAATAAACCCACACTTATATAGTCAATTAATTTGTAACAAAGGAGGTGAGAATATACAATGGGGGAAAAGATAGTCTCTTCAATATAAAGTGTTGGAAAAATTGGACAGCTACATGCAAAAAAATGAAACTGGACCACTTTTTTTCACCACATACAAAAATGAACTCAAAATGGATTGAGGACTTCATTGCAAGACCTGAAACCATAAAATTTCTAGAAGAAAACATAGTCTCAGCATTTTAAAAAAAAATCTGTCTCCTCAGGCAAAAGCAAAAAAAAGCAAAAATAAACAATGGGACTATATCAAATTAAGATTTTTGTTAGTGAAGACAACTATCAACAAAATGAAAAGGCAACACTCAATGGGAGAAGATATTTGCAAATGTGTATCCTCTGATAAGTTAGTATCCAAAATATATAAATAATAAATACTGCTCAATATTAAAAATATCCAATTAAAAAATGGGCAGCCCTGCCAGTGTAGTTAAGTTCGTTTGAATGTTGTCTCATAAAGGAATGGTTGCAGGTTTGATTCCTGGTCAGGGCTCATAAGCTCCCCGCTGATCCAGGCAGGTACAGGAGGCAACCAATCAATGTTTCTGTCTCTCCCTTCCTCTCTCCCTTTCTCTCTCTCTAAAAGCATACAAACTATATGATTCCATTTATATAATACTCTAGAAAATACAAACTAATCTGTAGTGGCAGAAAATAGATCAAAGATTGTCTGTAGGAAGAGGAGCAGGAAGTGGGGATTACAATAGAGCAAGAGAAAACTTTCGGGGGTAATGAATGTGTTCACTATCTTAATTGCTGTGATGCTCTCATGGAGATGATATACAATGGGGGACCCCCAAAACAGAATTTATTTATAAAAATGTTTGTTTATTCTTACATATTAAAATTTCAGTCAACTTCAAAGTACTCTGCATTTGTTGCGATACTCCTCTTGAGACATTTTTTCCACTGCTCAAAACAGTTTTTGAACTTGTTGATTTTGACGGCTTTCAGTGTTTCTGCCATTTTTTGTTTCATCTCTTCCACACTGGCAAAATGTTTCCCTTTGAGGACGTTTTTCATCTGAGGAAACAAAAAATGTTACTCAGAGCAAGATTGGGTGAATATGGAGGTTGGGGAACAGGGGTCATGCCACTTGGGTCAAAGCAAGCTGAACTACCCTGGCTGGCATGGCTCAGAGGATTGAGCACTGGGCTGTGAAGCAAAGGGTCACTGGTTCGACTCTAAGTCAGGGCACATTCCTGGGTTGCTGGCCAGGTCCCCAGTAAGGGGCATGTGAGAGGCAACCACACCTTGATGTTTCTCTCCTTCTCTTTCTCCCTCCCTTCCCCTCTCTCTTTAAATAAATAAATAAATACATTTTGAAAAACAAAACAAAACAGCTGAATAGTGGAGTGGGGGCAGGTATGCCGGTAAATCACCTATCATGAAATGGACAAATGTATTCAAAAAGTCTTCAAAAAAAAATCACTGAAGCCAAATGCAGCCTCTCACAACAACACCAGCTAGCACACTGATACAGATGAGTTCCTAGAACACTCACCTAATGGAAGAAGCCTATACTACAAGAAGTCCATCCTCCAGAGCATAATTATTTTTATGGGGTCCATATATATATGTATACACACACACACACACATCATGCACTTTAAAGATGTGCAGTTGATTAGGAAAAAACCAACAAAAGAATAGGTCATTTGCTGATTTTATTTTATTAGCCATGCAGAAGCTTTTTAATTTGGTGTAATCCCATTTGTTTATTCATTTTAAAATATATTTTATTGATTATGCTATTACGGTTGCCCCTTTTTCTCCCCTTTATTCTCCTCTGCCTTCCCCCTCTCCCCACTGCATTCCCCTCCCATAGATCACGTCCATGGATTGTACATATAAGTTCTTTGGCTTCTACATTTCCTGTACTATTCTTAACCTCTCACTGTCTATTTTGTACCTACCATTTATACTTCTTATTCCCTGTACCTTTTCTCCCATTCTGCCCACTCCACCTCTCTGCTGATATCCTTCCACGTGATCTACATTTCTGTGATTCAGTTCCTGTTCTAGCTGTTCACTTTGTTTGTGTATTGTTTTTTTTTTTAGGTTGAGTTGATAGTTGTGAGTTTTTTGTCAATTTACTATTCATATTTTTGATAATCTTCTTTCTCTTACCTAAGTCCCTTTAACATTTCATATAATAAGGGCTTAGTGTTGATGAACTCTTTAAATTGACCTTATATAGGAAGCACTTTACCTGCCCTTCCATTCTAAATGGTAGCTTTGCCAGACAGAGTAATCTTGGTGTAGATCCTTGCCTTTCCTGACTTTGAATACTTGTTTACAAACCCTTCTTGCTTGCAAGGTTTCTTCTGAGAAATCAGCTGACAGTCTTATGGAAACTCCTTTGTAGGTAACTGTCTACTTTTCTCTTGCTGCTTCTAAAATTCTCGCCTTATCTTTAATTTTGGCTAATGTAATCATGATGTGCCTTGGTGTGTTCCTCTTTGGGCCCAACTTCTTTGGGACTCTTTGATCTTCCTGGACTTCCTGGAAGTATGTTTCTTTTGTCAGATTGGGAAGCTCTCCTTCAATATGTTTTCAAATAAGTTTTCCATTTCTTGGTCTTCCTATTCTCCTTCTGGCACCCCTGAGATTCAGATATTGGAATGTTTAAGGTGTTCCCAGGGTTTCCTAAGCCTCTCCTCATTATTCTGAATTCTTGTTTCTTCACTCTGTTTTGGTTGAATGTTTATTTCTTCATGCTGGTCTAAACCATTGATTTGAGTCCCGGTTTCACGTAAACAACAGTGAGTTCCTGTCACTGTTGTTTGTGTGGCATATTATGTTCATTTTTTCTTTTCATTTATTATGAGTTTTTAATTTTATTGTTTTTCAAGTACAGTTTTCTGCCTTTTCCCCCCACCTCTCGCTCCACTCCAGCCATCCTGACATCCCTCCCTTGATTCCACCACCCCTTGGCTTTGTCCATGTGTCCTTTATAGTTGTTCCTGAAAACTCTTTACTCTTTTCACCCCTTTAGCCCCTCCCTTCTCCCATCCGGTTACTGTCTGTTTGTTTTTAACTTCAATGTCTCTGGTTATATCTTGTTTGCTTATTTGTTTTGTTGATTAGGTTCCACTTATAGGCAAGATCATATTGTCATTGTCTTTCACCACCTGACTTATTACACTTAACATAATGGTCTCCAGTTCCATCCAAGCTGTCACAAAGGGTAGGAGCTGCTTCCTTCTTTCTGCTGCATAGCTTTCCATTGGGTAACTGTACCATAGTTTTTTGAATAACTTATTTACTCATGGGCACTTAGGTTGTTTCCAGCACTTGGATATTGTAAATTGTGCTGCTATGAACATTGGGGTGCATAGGTTCTTTTGGATTGGTGTTTCAGGGCTCTTAGGGTATGATCCCAGCAGTGGAAATGCTGGTTCAAAAGGCAGTTCCATTTTTAGTTTTCTGAGGAAATTCCATACTGTTTTCCACAGTGGCCTCACCAGTCTGCATTCCCACCAACAATGTACTAGGATTCCCTTTTCTCCACATCCTCTCCAACACTTGTTTGTTGATTTGTTTATGTTGGCCACTCTTACTGGTGTGAGGTGGTATCTTATTGTGCTTTTAATTTTCATCTCTTTGATGGCTAGCAATGCTGAGCATCTTTCCATATGTCTCTGAACCCTCTATATGTCCTCCTTGGAGAAGCCTCTGTACCAGTCCTTTGCCCATTTTTAAATTGGCATTTTGTCCTCCTGGATTGGAGTTGTGTGAGTTCTTTATATATTTTGGAGATCAAACCCTTGTATGATGTATCAGGTGCAAATATGTTTTTCCCATATGCCTGGTTCTCTTTCATTTTAATGCAGTTTTCATTAGCTGTCCAGAAGCTTTTTATTTTGATGAGATCCCATTTGTTTATTCTTTCCTTTATGTCCTTGCTCTATGGGGCATATCAGTGAGTATGTTGCTCATGGAATATCTAAGATTTTCCTTCCTAGCTTCTCCTGTAGAACTTCTATGGTGTCACGACTTATATTAAGTCTTTTGTCTACCTTGAACTTATTTGTGTGTGTGGTGTAAGTTGGTGATCAAGTTTCATTTTTTTTGCATGTAGCTGTCCAGATCTCCCAAAACCATTTGTTGAAGAAGCTATTTTTACTCCATTTTGTGCTGCTGTCCTCTTTGTCCAATATTAATTGACCATAGAGACTCAGGTTTATTTCTGGGTTCTCTATTCTGTTCCATTGGTCCATGTTTGTGTTTTTATGCCAGTACCAGGCTGTTTTTATTTCAGTGGCCTTGTAATAGTTTGTTGTCAGGTACTGTGATCCCTCCTACTCTGTTCCTCTTTCTCAAAATTGGTGCAGCTATTCCGGGTCATTTAGGGCTCCATATAAATTTTAAAAGTGTTTGTTCTATATCTATGAAATATTACTTTGCTACTTTAATAGGTATTAAATTGATCTATAAATTGCTTTGGGTAGTATGGACATTTTGATGATGTTAATTCTTCCAACCCATGAACAAGGTATATGCATCCTTCTGTTTGTATATTCCTTAATTTCTTTCTTTAGTCTTGTGTAGCTTCCTGATTACAGCTCTTTTACCTAGTTGGTTAGCTTTATTCCCAGGTATTTCATTTTTGTTTTTGCTATATCAAATGGGATTTTTTTCCTGATTACTGTTTCTCATATTTCATTGTTGGTATACAACAATGCCTTTGATTTCTGAATATTGACTTTGTATCCCACTGTTATCCAAATTCATTTATTAGGATGAGCAGTTTTTGTGGAGGCTATAGGGTTTTCTATGTACACTATCATGCCATCTGCAAACAATGACAGTTTTGTTTTCTCTTTTCCAATGTCTATGCTTTTTATTTCTTTTTCTTGTCTGATTGCTGTGGCTAGGACTCTCAGGACTATGTTGAATAGAAGTGGTGAAAGTGGACAACCTTATCTTTTTCTTCATCTTAGTGGGAAAGTTTTTAGTCTTTACTTGTTGAAAATGATGTTGGTTTGTAGGTCTCTCATATATGGACTTTATTATGTTGAGGAATGCTCCCTCTATTCCCACTCTGCTGAGTGCTTTAAACATAAATGGTACTGTACCTTATCAAATATGTTTTTCTGCATCTATTGATATTATCATGTTTTTTTCTTTGCTTTTATTTATGTAATGTATAACATTTATTGATTTACAAATATGCTACCATCCATGCATCCCAGGGATGAATCCCACTTGATCATGGGGTATGATCTTTTTAATGTATTGTTTCATGTGTTTTGCCAATATTTAGTTAAAGGTGTTAACACCTATGTCCGTCAGCGATATAGGCCTGAAATTTTCTTTCTTTTTTGTGTCTTTATCTGGTTTTGTGATTAGGATGATGCTGGCTTCATAAAAAGAGTTTGGGATTATTCTGTCTTTTTGAATTTTTTGGAATAGTGTGTGAAGTGTAGGGGTTAGCTCATCCTTAAATGCTTTGTAGAATTCTCCTGTGAAACGATCTGGTCTAAGGCTTTTGTGTGTTGGGAGTTTTCTAATGACTGCTTCAATTTCATCTGCTGTTATTGGTCTGTTCAGGCTTTCTGTTTCTTCTTCATTGAGTTTTGGAAGACTATATTTTTGTAGAAATTTGTCCATTTCACCTAGGTTTTCAAATTTCTTAGCATATAGTTCTTCGTAGTAATTTCTTACAATCCTTTGTATTTCGGTGGCATCAGCTGTAGTCTCTCCTGTTTAATTTCTGACAGTGTTTATTTGGGTTCTCTCTTTTTTTCTTAAAGAGCCTGCTTAAGGGCTTGTTGATTTTGTTTATCTCTTCAAAGAACCAGCTCCTGAATTCATTGATCCTTAGAATTGTGTTTTTAGTCCCTTTGTCATTTAATTCTGCTCTGAACTTTGTTATTTCCTTTCTTCTACTTGCTCTGGGCTGTCTTTGTTGTTGTTCCTTGAGTTCTTCTAGGTGTAGTGTTTGGTGTTTATTTGAAAGGTTTCTATCTCTTTTATGTAGGCCTGAATCACTATGAACTTCCCTCACAGGATTGCCTTTGCTGTGTCCCATAAGTTTCGGATTGCTGTGAGGTCATTTTCATTAGTTTCCAGAAACTTTTTAACTTCTTCCCTAATCTCATTTTCACCCATTTATTGTTTAATAGCATGCTATTCAATCTCCATGCGTTTGAATATTTTTGAGTTTTTACTTTGAGGTTGTTTTCTAATTTCAGTCCCTTGTGGTCAGAGAAAACACTTGATATGATTTCAATTTTCTTGAATTCGTTGAGCCTGGTTTTCTGTCTTATCATGTGGTCTATTTTTGAAAATATTCCATGTGCATTTGAAAAGAATGTGTATTTTGCTTCTTTGGGATGAACGACTCCAAATATATCAGTTAAGTCCATTTCATCTCAGGTATTGTTCAATGCCACAATGTCTTTGTTGAGATTTTATTTGAAAGATCTATCCATTTTTGATAATGGGGTGTTAAAATCCTCTACTATAATTGTGTTCCTGTCAATATCTTTCTTGAAGTTCTCCAAGATTTTCTTTATGTATTTGGGTGCTCCTATGTTGGGTGTATATATATTTACTATGTTTATGTCCTCTTGATGGATTCTTCCCTTGAGTATTGTGAAGTGACCTTCTGGGCCTCTTTTCATGGCCCTTTTTTTGAAGTCCATTTCATTGATATGAGTATTGCTATCCCAGCTTTTTCTCCTGTCCACTTGCTTAGAATATTTGTTCCAACCCCTGTTTTTCACTCTTTGTAGGTCTCTTGTTCTAAGGTGGATCTCTCTCTCTCTCTCTTTTTAATTTTATTGTTATTCCATTACAGTTGTATGGTTTTTCTCCCCATACCTCCACGCCACCCGAGCTGAACCCACCTCCCTCTCCCACCTCCACTCTCCCCTTGATTTTTTACATGTGTCTTTTATAGTAGTTCCTGCAATCCCCTCACCCCATCCTCCCCTCCCCACGCCCTCCTGGCTATAGTTAGATTCTTCTTAACTTCAATGTCTATGGTTATATTTTGTTTGCCTTTATTTTTCTGTTGAGTATGTTCCAGTTCAAGGTGAGATCATATGGTATTTGTCCCTAACTGCCTGGCTTATTTCGCTTAGCATAATGCTCTCCAGTTCATCCATGCTGTTGCAAAGGGTATAAGCTCCTTCTTTCTCTCTACTGTGTAGAATTCCATTGTGTAAATATAACAAAGTTTTTGGATCCACTCATTTGCTGATAGGCACTTAGGTTGCTTCCAGTACTTGGCAATTGTAAATTGTGCTGCTATGAACATTGGGGTGCATAGGTTCTTATGGATTGGTGTTTCATGGTTCTTAGGGTATAGTCCTAGCAGTGGAATTGCTGGGTCAAAGGGCAATTCAATTTTTAGTTCTCTGAGGAAATTCCATACTGTTTTCCACAGTGGCCTCACCAGTCTGCATTCCCACCTACAGTGCACTAGGGTTCCCTTTTCTCTGCATCCTCTCCAAGATTTGTTTGTGGATTTCTTTATGTTGGCCTCTCTGACCAGTGTGAGATGGTACCTCATTGTGGTTTTAATTTGGTCACTCTGATGGCTAGTGATGCTGAGCATCTTTTCATATGTCTCTAGGCCCTCTGTATGTCTTCCTTGGAGAAGTGTCTGTTCAATTCCTATGCACATTTTTTAATTGAGTTGTTTATCTTTAGGGAGTGGAGTCATGTGAGTTCTTTATATATTATGGAGATCAGACCCTTGCTTGTGGTATCATTGGCAAGTATGTTTTCCCATACCATAGGTTCTCTTTTTATTTTAATGCAGTTTTCTTTACCCATGCAGAAGCTTTTTATTGTGATGAGGTCCCATTTGTTTATTCTTTCCTTTATGTCCCTTGATTTAGGGGATGTGCCTGTGAGGATGTTGCTGCATGGAATGTCTGAGATTTTCCTGCCAATGTTTTCCTCTAGGACGTTTATGGTGTTACGACTTATATTTAAGTTTTTATCCACCTTGAATTTATTTCTGTGTATGGTATAAGTTGGTGATCAAGTTTCACTTTTTTGCATGTAGCTGTCCAGATCTCCCAACACCATTTGTTGAAGAGGCTATTTTTGCTCCATTTTATGCTCCTCCCTCCTTTGTCAAATATTAATTGACTGTAGAGACTTGGGTTTGTTTCTGGGCTCTCTGTTCTCTTCCATTGGTCCATGTGCCCGTTTTTATGCCAGTACCAGGCTGTCTTGATTACAGTGGCCTTGTAATATAGTTTATATCAGGTATTGTGATCCCTCCTACTTTGTTCTTCTTCCTCAAAATTGCTGCAGCCATTCAGGGTCATTTATGGTTCCATATGAATTTCTGAAATGTTTGTTCTATATCTGTGAAATATGTCATGGGTAGTTTAATAGGGATTGCATTGAATCTGTAAATCACTTTTGATAGTATGGGCATTTTGATAATGTTAATTCTTCCAATCCATGAGCATGGTACATGCTTCCATTTGCTTGTGTCTTCCTTAATTTCTTTCTTCAGTGTTGTGTAATTTTCTGAGTACAGGTCTTTTACCTCCTTGGTTAGGTTTATTCCTAGGTACTTTATTTTTCTTGTTGCTATATCAAATGGAATTTTTTCCTGATTTCTGTTTTTGCTGTTTTGTTGTTGGTATACAGGAATGCCTTTGATTTCTGAGTATTAACTTTGTAAGCAGCTGTTTGCCAAATTTATTTATTAGGTCAAGTAGTTTTTTGATGGAGTCTATAGGATTTTCCATGTACACTCTCATGTCATCTGCAAACAGTGACAGTTTCATTTCCTCCTTTCCAATTTGGATGGTTTTTATTTCTTTTTTGTGTGTGATTCCTGTGGCTAGGATTTCCTTTACTATGTTGAGTAGGAGTGGTGAGAGAGGGCATCCTTGTCTTTTTCCTGATCTTAGTGGGAAATCTCTAAGTTTTTGTCCATTGAGTGTGATGTTGGCTGTAGGTCTCTCATATATTGCCTTTATTATGTTGAGGACTGCTCCCTTTATTCCCATTTTGCTGAGTTTTTTTATGAATGGGTGCTGTACTTATCAATTGCTTTTTCTGCATCTATTAATATGATCATGTGATTTTTGTCTTTGCTGTTGGTTATGTGATGTATTATGTTTATTGGTTTGTGCATGTTGTACTATCCTTGCATCCCTGGGATGAATTCCACTTGGTCATGGTGGATGATCTTTTTAATATATTGCTGGATGTGGTTTGCACATATTTTGTTCAGGATTTTAGCATCTATATTTATCACCGATATTGGCCTGAAGTTTTTTTCTTTGCGGTATCTTTACCTGGTTTTGGTATTAGAATGATGCTGGCACCATAAAAAGAGTTTGGGAGCCTTCCATCAGTTTGGATTTTTTAGAATAGTCTGTGAAGGATAGGGGTTAGTTCTCCTGAAAGGCTTTGTAGAATTCTCCTGTGAAACCATCTGGTCCAGGGCTTTTATGTGCTGGGAGTTTTTCGATGACTGCTTCAATTTCGTCTGCTGTTATTGGTCTGTTCAGGTTTTCTGCTTCTTCTTCATTCAGTTTTGGAAGATTATATTTTTCTACAAGTGTGTCCATTTCACCTAGGTTTTAAAATTTCTTGGTATACAGTTCTTTGTAGTAACTTCTTACAATCCTTTGTATTTCTGTGGTATCAGTTGTAATCTCTCCTCTTTCATTTCTAATTGTGTTTATTTGGATCCTCTCTTTTTTTCTTCATGAGTCAACTTAAAGGCTTGTCGATTTTTTTTAATCTTTTCAAAGAACCAGCTCCTGGATTCATTGATACTTAGAATTGTGCTTTTAGTCTTTATTTCATTAAACTCTGCTCTGATCTTCATTATTTCCTTCCTTCTGCTTGCTCTGGGCTCTCTTTGTTGTTGTTCCTCGAGTTCTTGTAAGCGTAGGGTTAGGTTGTTTATTTGAAATGTTTCTATCTTTTTAAGGTACGCCTGTATTGCTATGAACTTCCCTCTCAGGACTGCCTTTGCTGTGTCCCATAGGGTTTGGGTTGTTGTGAGTTCATTTTCATTTGTTTCCAGAAAGTTTTTGATTTCTTCCCTAATCTTGTTCTTGACCCATTCATTGTTTAATAGCATGCTATTCAGTCTCCATGATTTTAAGTGTTTTGGGTTTTTTCCTTTGGGGTTGGTTTCTTGTTTCAGTCCCTTGTGGTCAGAGAAAATGCTTGATATGATTTCAATTTTCTCTGAATTTGTTGAGGCTTGCTTTGTGTTTATCATGTGGTCTATCTTTGAAAATATTCCCTGTACACTTGAAAAGAATGTGTATTTTGCTTCTTTGGGATGAAAAGCTCTCTATATATCAGTTAAGTCCATTTCCTCTAGGGTATTGTTAAGTGACACAATATCCTTGTTGATATTTTGTTTGGAAAACCTGTCCATTTTTGACAGTGGGGTGTTAAAGTCCCCTACTATAATTTTGTTCCTGTCAATATCTTCCTTAAAGTCTTCCAAGATTTTCTTAATGTATTTCAGTGCTCCTATGTTGGGTGCATATATATTTACAGTGTTTATGTCTTCTTGGTGGATTCTTCCTTTCAATATTATGAAGTCACCTTCAGGGTCTCTCTTTATGGCCCTTCTATGGAAGTCGATTTTTTCTGATATGAGTGTTGCTGCCCCTGCATTTTTTTCCTGTCTGTTTGCTTGGAAAATTTGTTTCCAGCCCTTCACTTTCAGTCTGTGTAAGTCTTTGTCCTGAGATGGGTCTCTTGTAAGCAGCATATGTGTGGGTCATGTTTTCTTATCCATTCAGCTCTTCTAAGTCTTTTGATTGGAGCATTTAATCCATTTACCTTTAAGGTTATTATCGATAGGAAGTTATTCATTGCCTTTATTCCTACCTGTGTTCCTCTGTCTTTTTCTTTTCCTTCCTTTCCTTAAAGCATTCCCTTTAGCATCTCTTGCAGAGCTGGTTTGGTGGAGGTGTATTCTTTTAGGCTTCTTTTGTCTGGGAAACTCCGTATTTGGCCTTCTATCTTGATGGAGAGCCTTGCTGGGTAAAGTAGCCTTGGTTGCAGGCCTCTGTTTCTCATTACTTGGAATATTTTTTGCCATTCTCTTCTGGCTTTGAGCATTTCCATTGAGAAGTCAGTTGCTAACCTTATTGGGGCTCCCTTGTATGTTACTTCCTGTTTCTCCCTTGATGCCTTTAAGATCCTCTCTTTTTCTTGGAATTTTCCCATTTTAATTATGATATGTCTTTCAGTGGTCCTCTTTGGGTTCCTCTTGTTAAGGACTGTCTGTGTTTCCTGGATGTGTGTGACTTTTTCTCTCCTCAGATTAGGGAAATGTTCCATCATTACTTTTTCAAACGGGTTTTCTAATCCTTGCTCTTCTTCTTCTCCTCCTTCTGGTATTCCTATTATACGGATATTGTTACGTTTCATGTTGTCCTGCATTTCCCTTAATCCCTCTTCATTCTTTCTGAGCCTCTTTTCCTTTTCTTGCTGTTTCTTGGCGGTTTCTTCTATTTTGTCCTCCAGCTCGCTGATCCAATCCTCTGCTTCATTAAGTCTGCTTTTCATTCCTTCTACTGTGTTCTTCAATTCAGAAATTGTATTCTTCATTTCCTCTTAGGCTTGTTGATAGTTTCTATTTCCTTTTTCATGTTGATATAGTTTGCAGTGAGTTCACTGTAGTTTCCCTGTAGTTTCTGGTAGTTCTCTTTGAGCTTAGTGAGCTCAGTAAGCTTCCTGATAACCATTGCTTTGAACTCAGTATCTGATAGTTGACTTGCCTCTTTTTCAGGTAGCATTCTTTCTGAGGCTTCCTCTTTTCCTTTCATTTGGGGATTGTTTCTTTGTCTTCCCATTGTTTGTGAGACTCTTCTTGTTAGCCTCTGCTTCTTACATTGATCTATTCTTACTCCCTGGGTTTATGGTATGAACTTCTATGGTAGAATGCCAATGGGATTCAGTGGTGCTGTCTCCGTAATCCCCTGTGCTCACTTGTCTTGAGCTGACGTTTATGGGTGTAACATGGTCTAATCTTTTCTTTTCAGTACTCCAGGTTTTATTGTCTCACCTGTGGGAAAAAGAGAAAGCGTGGGAAAAAGAAAAAAAAAAGAACGGAAGGAGGGAGAAAGGGAATAGAAAAGGAAGGAAGGAAGGAAGAAGGAATAATGAAAGATCGGAGTCAAGATAAGAAGAAATTTTATAAAAAATTTAAACAAAAGAATAAATAAAAAAGACAGGAGGAAGGAATAAAAAAGGTAAAGGATGGGAGGAAGAAGGAATAAAAAAAAGAAAGGACAGAAAGGAAGAAGAAATTCAGGGGGAAAGGAGGAAAGAAGAAAAAAAAAATCTTCTGCTGGCTTTAAAACAATCAGGTTAGTTCTGCTGGTCTTCCTGCCTGTGGAATGGGAGGGGGTGGTTGGAAGGATTGGTTTCACTTTTCTCCCTTCCTGAGCCACACTCTTCTCTTTTGTTCAGCCTTCAGTCCAGTTCCTCAGGGTCCTTTTGCTCCCCACTAGGCCTTTAGTTCACCAGTTGTGCTGTCCTTGAGTTGCACCAATTAGGGGCAAGTCACACTCCACCTTCTTGCTCTTTGCTGTCTTAGATGCTAGGGGCTCTTGGTGCTCCTACAGGGTAGTTCAGCCCCCTACTGTGTCTAATCTTTCCGGGGAATGCAGTCTCCCCTAGCCCTGCAGCTCCCCTCTGCTGGGTGTTCTCCCTTCCTCTTAGAGAGCCAGTAGGCCCTGCAGGGCTCTGTGTGCAGGGTCTAGGTAGGAGTTGTAGGTGTGGTCCTTCATAGGCAGCCAGGCCATTGATCAGCTGATCTGCTGCTTTGGGCCTGGGTCTCTTGTGGCTGGCTGGTCCGCAGCTCTGGGCGGATCCAGCCGCTTTGGGCCTGAGTCACGTGGTTCCAGCGGGCCGCTCTCGGACTGAATCGCCTGGAGCCAGCCGGTCTAGCTGCTTTGGGCCTGAGGGTGGGGCAGCTAGCCTCTGCTCCTGGTGTGCACCCACCTGAGGTTTCAGGTGTGGGCGCCCCACCGGGGTTTCAAGCGTGGGCCCCCAGTCCGCTAAAATGGGTGCGGGCAACCGGGGTTCAGGTGAGCGCCGGGACTGCTTATCCCGCATTCATCGTCCAGGGGCTGAGGGGGGAGGGGCTCCAGAGGCCGCGGCTGCTGCCGAGAGTTCTCTAATTAGCTGCTGAGTGCTTCTATTTTCTTTTTCTTTTTGAGAAATTCTTCCTATTCAAGCCCCCCTGGTCCAAACAAGTACCTGGCTGCTCACACAGCTCAGCCTGGCTCTCTCCCAAGAATCCTGCAGCAGACCCTGCGCCCATGCCAGGGCTTCAGCCGCCCTGGTCCCTGCGCTGGTCCCCGGGACCTTATTGTCCTTAAGCACTCTTCTTACCGTCAGATCTTTCAATGCCCTCTATCTTTGGTCTCCAATCTTCATATATGCTGGAATACCATTGACTGTTCGCTCTGCTCCTCAGATCAGCTAGGTATTTCACTGGTGTTGAGGGGAAGTGGGCTCTGCTCCCACCTATCTCGCCGCCATCTTGTCTCATCCCCCTATGTTTTCTTTATCTGAGGAATTAGGATACTGTACTTTCTGTTATTCAGTGTCTGAAAGCAAATATTTCTTTTTCTTTTTCATTTCCAATTTTGAGGACTTGAGGAAAGAAAAAGTCTCTCCAGGAGTTAAGTTGACTGCCTTAGCAACAAGGTCGTATTAGTCATTCCATTCAGCTCCTACCCTTCAGTATCCAAAAGGCAGTGTTGAGACATTAATTCTGTGCATCTCCCAAAGTCTTTTCCCAGATAAAAAATTGAAATGGGAGGGAATTCATATCTGTAATATTTCCATACCACTGACTCCTACTATATGATTGCAGCAGGTTGTGTTGTGTGTATTCTTCTAGAAAAGCCTAGGGGAGACAAAGTGAGAGAGAGAGAAGGAAAGAGAGGGAGAGGGAGAGAGAGAGCAAGTGAGTTATTTGTCCTTAAAAGGATACATGTCATGATGCAAAACATCTGAGTATCTGCACGTCATACAGCTTATGACAAAGATCACAGAAAAGGTATGTACTGATGTAGTGACTGGTGCAGAGTGTTGCTAATTAACAGTCTACTGCCTCCTACTACACTGATATTGTGCTTTGGTTGGAAATGAGATTTCTTAAAGTCAAGGTGTTTTAGAACAAGTTGTACTTGGTTAGTTGCCATTACACTGAGTGATCTTATTCTTTGGGATTCCAAAGAGTCCACAGACATTCCAAGTCACTTCCCGATAATACAACACTAGTAAAAAGAAATTGAAAATATCAGTCTTGAAAGTACATGAAGATTTTAAGTTAGTATGCAAGAGAAATTCTCTCTTTACAATGCAGATGTGATCTAGGAAAATTGCATAACAACTATCTACCCTCTTTATCTCTTCTTCCCAACCATTTTTAGTTCTCCCTCAAATAATCTATTCTTTACCCTAACACCAGCCCATTTAAAATTAGTCAGAATAGAGACGTGGCATGTTTAGTTTTTGGATTACTGAGCTTCCATCAAGTTGATGGATGACAGAGCCAGGAAACAGAATCATAGAAGTTTTAGCCTGGGGTGGAGCAAAACCCATACTCATAATCTATCTTGATTTGGCAGGTGATATCAAGACCAAAAACAATGAAAATAATTCAGTCTATCACTTAAAAACCCATTTTCTGCTACTAGATTCTTGCTAAGTTCCAAAACATGTACTCAAAAAAAATATGCAACCAATCATATACATATGCAAAAACATAAAGTGAACTAAAGTCAAAGTCAAGAAAATCAATTGAAAAAACTAACCCTCGTCCTAGATGGGAAGATGGCAGCAAGATAGGTGGGAGCAGAGTCCACTTCCCCTCCGCACCAGTGAAACACCTAGCTGACCTGTGGAACAGAGCGAACAGCCAATGGTATTCCAGCATATATGAAGATCAGAGACCAAAGATAGAGGACATTGAAAGATCTGACGGTAAGAAGAGTGCTTAAGGACGATAAGATCCTTGGGACCAGCACAGGGACCATGGCGGCTGAAACCTCGGCCTGGACGCAGGGTCTGCTGCAGGATTCTTGGGAGAGAGCCAGACTTCGCTGTGTAAGAGGCCAGGTGCTTGTTTGGACTAGGGGGGCTTGAATAGGAAGAATTTCTCCAAAAAAAAAAAGAGAAAACAGAGGCACTCAGCGGCTAATTAGAGAACTCTCCGCAGCAGCCGTGGACTCCGGCGCCCCTCCCCCCTAAGCCCCTGGACAGTGAACTGGGGATAAGGAGCTCCAGCGCTCACCTGAAGCCCGGCTGGCACGCACCCAGATTAGCCAACTGGGCACCCACAGCTGAAACCCCGGCGGGGCGCCCACACCTGAAACCTCGGGTGGGTGCGCAACCGGTTCAGTGGCTGGCTGCCCCGCTAACAGGCCCACAGCCGTGGATCACCCTGGCACTGAGGCCCAAGCCTCAGATCGCCCCCAAAACCCCATCAACCACCTGGCTGCTAGTGGGCGACCACACCTAAAAGTGCCAGTTCTCAACAACTCCTACCTAGCCCCTACGCACAGAGCCCTGCAGGGCCTACTGGCTCTCCAGGAGGAAGGCAGAACACCCAGCAGAGGGAGCTGCAGGGCTAGGGGAGACTGCATTCCCCGGAAAGATTAGACACAGTAGGGGGCTGAACTACTCTGAAGGAGCACCGAGACCCCTAGCATCTAAGGCAGCAAAGAGCAAGAAGGTGGAATGTGAGTTGCCCCTAGTTGGTGCAACTGAAGAACAGAACAACTGGCGAACTAAAGGCCTAGTGGGGTGCAGAAGGACCCTGAGGAACTGGACTGGAGGCTGAACAAAAGCGAAGAGTGTGGCTCAGGAAGGGAGAAAAGTGAAACCAATCCTTCCAACCACCCCCTCCTGTATCACATACAGGAAGACCAGCAGAACTAACCTGACTGGTTTAGGGGCAGCAGAAGATATTTTTTTTCTTCTTTTTTCCTCCTTTCCCCCTAAATTAATTCTTCCTTTCTGTACTTCTTTCTCTTTTTATTCCTTCTTCCTGCCCTGTTTTATTGATTTTTTTAATTTAATTTTTGTTAAAATTCCTTCTTATCATTCCTCCGATCATTTTTATTCCTTCTTCCTTCCTTCCTTCCATCCATTACTTCTCTATTCCATTTTCCCCTTCTTCCCTTCCCCCCATTTTTTTCCTTCCTTCTCTTTTTCCCACAGGTGAGACAATAAAACCTCAAGCACTAAAAAGATCAGAGTTAGACCGTGTTACACCCATAAAGGTCAGCTCAAGACCAGTGAGTTGAGGCGATTAAGGAGATGGCACAACTGAATCCCATCGGCATTCTAACATAGAAATTCACACCATAAAACCAGGGAGTCACAACCGATCCATTTAGGAAGCAGAGGCTAACAATAAGAGTCTCACAAACAATGGGAAGACAAAGAAACAATTCCCAAATGAAATGAAAGGAGGAAGCCTCAGAAAGAGTGCTACCTGAGAAAGAGGCAAGTCAACTATTAGATACTGAGTTCAAAGCAATGGTCATCAGGAAGCTCACTGAGCTCACAGAGAACTACCAGAAACTACAGGGAAACTATGATGAACTCACTGCAAACTATATCAACATGAAAAAGGAAATAGAAACTATCAACAAGGGCCAAGAGGAAATGAAGAATACATTTCTGAATTGATGAACACAGTAGAAGGAATAAAAAGCGGACTTGATGAAGCAGAGGATCAGATCAGCGAGCTGGAGGACAAAGTAGAAAAAAACATCAAGAAAGACCAAGAAAAGGAAAAGAGGCTCAGAAAGAATGAAGAGGGATTAAGGGAAATGCAGGAAAACATGAAACGTAGTAATATCCGTGTAATAGGAATACCAGTAGGAGAAGAAGAAGAGCAAGGGATAGAAAACCTGTTTGAAAAAGTAATGATGGAAAATTTCCCTAATCTGAGAAGAGAAAAAGTCAACCAAATCCAGGAATCACAGAGAGTCCCAAACAAGAGGAACCCAAAGAGGCCCACTGAAATACACATCATAATTAAAATGGCAAATTTCCAAGACAAAGAGAGGATCTTAAAGGCAGCAAGGGAGAAAAAGGAAGTAACATACAAGGGAGCCCCAATAAGGTTAGCAACTGACTTCTCAATGGAAACGCTCCAGGCCAGAAGAGAATGGCAAAAAATATTCCAAGTAATGAGAACCAGAGGCCTGCAACCAAGACTACTTTACCGAGCAAGGCTCTCAATTAAGATAGAAGACCAAATAAAGAGTTTCCCAGACAAAAGAAGTCTAAAAGAATACAGCTCCACCAAACCAGCTCTGCAAGAGATGCTAAAGGGACTGCTTTAAGGAAAGGAAGGAAAAGAGAAAGACAGAGGAACACAGGTAGAAAAAAATGGCCATGAATACCTACCTGTCAATAATAACCTTAAATGTAAATGCATCAAATGCTCTAATCAAAAGAAACAGAATAGCTGAATGGATAAGAAAACATGACCCACACATATGCTGCTTACAAGAGACCCATCTCAGGACAAAAGACTTACACAGACTGAAAGTGAAGGGCTGGAAACAAATTTTCCAAGCAAACAGACAGGAAAAAAAAGCAGGGGTAGCAATACTCATATCAGACTTCCAAAGAAGGGCCATAAAGAGAGACCCTGAAGGTGACTTCATAATATTGAAAGGAAGAATCCACCAAGAAGACATAAACATTGTAAATATATATGCACCCAACATAGGAGCACTGAAATACATAAAGAAAATCTTGTAGGACTTCAAGAAAGATATTGACAGCAATACAATTAATTATAGTCGGGGACTTTAACAACCCACTGTCAAAAATGGACAGATCTTCTAAACAAAATATCAAAAAACATATTGTGGCATGGAACAATTCCCTAGATGAAGTGGACTTAACTGATATTTATAGAGCTTTTTATCCCAAAGAAGCAAAATAAACATTCTTTTCAAGTGTACAAGGAACTTTTTCAAAGATAGACCACATGATAGGACAGAGAGCAAGCCTCAATAAATTCAAGAAAATTGAAATCATATCAAGCATTTTCTCTGACCACAGGGCACTGAAACTAGAAACCAACCCCAAAGGAAAAAACCAAATACACTCAAAATCATGGAGACTGAATAGCATGCTATTAAAAAATGAGTGGGTCAAGAACAAGATTAAGGAAGAAATCAAAAACTTTCTGGAAACAAATGAAAATGAACTCACAACAACCCAAAACCTATGGGACACAGCCAAGCTAGTCCTCAGAGGGAAGTTCATAGCAATACAGGCCTGCCTTAAAAAGATAGAAACATTTCAAACAAACAACCTAACACTATGCCTACAAGAACTGGAGGAACAACAACAAAGACAGCCCAGAGGAAGTAGAAGGAAGGAAATAACCAAGATCAGAGCAGAGTTAAATGATATAGAGACTAAAAGCACAATTGTAAGGATCAATGAATCCAGGAGATGGTTCTTTGAAAAGATAAACAAAATCAACAAGCCTTTAAGTAGGCTCATCAAGAAAAAAATACAGAGGATCCAAATAAACACAATTAGAAATGAAAGAGAAGAGATTACAACTGATATCACAGAAATACAAAGGATTGTAAGAAATTAGTACGAAAAACTGTATGCCAAGAAATTTTAAAACCTAGGTGAAATGGACACATTTCTAGGAAAATATAATCTTCCAAAACTGAATGAAGAAGAAGCAGAAAACCTGAACAGACCAATAACAGCAGACGAAATTGAAGCAGTCATCAAAAAACTCCCAACACACAAAAGCCCTGGACCAGATGGTTTCACAGGAGAATTCTACAAAGACTTTAAGGAGGACCTAACCCCTATCCTTCAGACACTATTCGAAAAAATGCAAACTGATGGAAGACTCCCAAACTCTTTTTATGAAGCCAGCAACATCCTAATCCCTCAACCAGATAAAGACAGAAGGAAGAAAGAAAACTTCAGGTCAATATCTCTGATGAACATAACGCTAAATTCTCAACAAAATACTGGGAAACCGAATCCAGCAATAGTTTAAAGAGATCATACACCATGACCAAGTGATATTCATCCCAGGGATGCAAAGATGGTACAGTTTTCGCAAATCAATAATCATAAAACATCACATAAACAACAGCAAAGACAAAAATCATATAATCATATGAATAGATGCGGTAAAAGCATTTGATAAGATACAGCACCCATTTCTGATAAAAACACTCAGCATAATGGGAATGGAGGGAGCATTCCTCAACATAATAAAGGCCATATATGAGAGACCTACAGCCAACATCATACTCAATGGACAAAAACTGAGAGGTTTGCCACTAAGATCAGGAACAAGAAAAGGATGCCCTCTCTCCCCACTCCTATTCAACATAGTATTGGAAGTCCTAGCCACAGTAATCAGACAAGAAAAAGAAATAAAAGGCATCCAAATTGGAAAGGAGGAAATGAAACTGCCACTGTTTGCAGATGACATGATAGTGTACATGAAAAATCCTATAGACTCCACCAAAAAACTACTCGACCTAATAAATGAATTTGTCAAAACAGCTGGATACAAAGTCAATATTCAGAAATCAATGGAATTCCTGTGTACTAACAACAAAACTGCAGAAACAGAAATCAGGGGAAAAATCCCATTTGATATAGCAACAAGAAAAATAAAGTACCTAGGAATAAACCTAACCAAGGAGGTAAAAGACCTGTACTCAGAAAACTACACAACACTGAAGAAAGTAATTAAGGAAGACACAAACAAATGGAAGCATGTATCATGCTCATAGATTGGAAGAATTAACATCATCAAAATGGCCTTACTACCCAAAGCAATTTATAGATTCAATGCAGTCCCTATTAAACTACCCATGACATATTTCACAGATATAGAACAAACATTTCAGAAATTTATGTGGAACCGTAAATGACCCTGAATAGCTGCAGCAATTTTGAGAAAGAAGCACAAAGCAGGAGGGATCACAATACCTGGTATCAATCTGTATTACAGGCCATTGTAATCAAAACAGCATGTTACTGCAATGAAAAGAGGCACATAGACCAATGCAACAGAACAGAGAGCCCAGAAATATACTCAAGTCTTTACGGTCAAGTAATTTTTGACAAAGGAGGCAGGAGCATAAAATGGAGCAAAAACAGCCTCTTCAACAAATGGTGTTGGGAGATCTGGACAGCTACGTGCAAAAAAATGAAACTCGATCACCAACTTACGCCATACACAAAACTAAACTCAAGATGGATAAAAGACTTAAATATAAGTCGTAACACTATAAACATCCTAGAGGAAAACATTGGAAGAAAAATTTTAGACATTCCACCCAGCAACATCCTCACAGGCACATCCCCTAAATCAAGGGACGTAAAGGAAAGAATAAACAAATGGGACCTCATCAAAATAAAAAGCTTCTGTATGGCTAAAGAAAACAGCACTAAAATACAAAGAGAACCAACAGTATGGGAAAACATATTTGCCAATGATACTTCAGACAAGGACCTGATTTTCAAAATATATAAAGAACTCATACCACTCTACTCCAGGAGGACAAACAACCCAGTAAAAAATGGGCAAAGGACTTGAGCAGACACTTCTCCAAGGAGGACATACAGAGGGCCCATAGGCATCTGATAAGGTGCTCAGCATCACTAGCCATCAGAGAGATTCAAATTAAAACCACAGTGAGGTACCATCTCACACCAGTCAGAGTGGCCAACATAAACAAATCCACAAACAAATGTTGGAGAGGATGCGGAGAAAAGGGAACCCTAGTGCCCTGTTGGTGGGAATGCAGACTGGTGAGACCACTGTGGAAGACAGTATGGAATTTCCTCAGAAAACTAAAAATGGAACTGCCCTTTGACCCAGTAATTCCGCTGCTGGGATTATACCCTAAGAACACTGAAACACCAATCCAAAAGAACCTATGCACCCCAATGTTCATAGCAATACAATTTACAATAGCCAAGTACTGGAAGCAACCTATTTGGCCATCAGCAAATGAGTGGATCACAAAACCATGGTACATTTACACAATGGAATTCTACGCAGCAGAGAGGAAGAAGGAGCGTATGCCCTTTCCAATGGCATGTTTGGAAGTGGAGAGCATTATGCTAAGTGAAATAAGGCTGGCGGTGAGGGACTAATACCATATGATCTCACCTTTAACTGGAACATAATCAACAGAAGAAAACAGCAAACAAATTATAACCAGAGACATTGAAATTAAGCACATTGTAACAAATGTTGGAGAGGATGCGGAGAAAAGGGAACCCTAGTGCACTGTTGGTGGGAATGCAGACTGGTGAGGCCACTGTGGAAAACAATATGGAATTTCCTCAGAAAACTAAAAATGCAACTGCCCTTTGACCCAGCAATTCCGCTGCTGGGATTATACTCTAAGAACCCTGAAACACCAATCCAAAAGAACCTGTGCACCCCAATATTCATAGCAGTACAATTTACAATAGCCAAGTACTGGAAGCAACCTAAATGCCCATCAGCAAACTAGTGGATCCAAAAACCATGGTATATTTACACAATGGAATTCTACTCAGCAGAGGGAAAGAAGGAGCTTATACCCTTTGCAACCCCATGGATGAAAGTGGAGAGCATTATGCTAAATGAAATAAGCCAGGCGGTGAGGGACAAATACCATATGATCTCACCTTTAACTGGAACATAATCAATAGAAGAAAATAAACAAACAAAATATAACCAGAGACATTGAGGTTAAGCACAATCTAACAACAGCCAGGGGGGAGTGGGGTGGGGACAGTCGGAAGAGGGGATTACAGGAACTACTATAAAGGACACAGGAACAAAATGAAGGGGGAGGGTGGAGGTGGGGGAGGGAGCTGGGTTCAGCTGGGGTGGCGTGGAGGGATGGGGAGAAAAGGCATACAACTGTAATTGAATAACAATAAAAATTAAAAAAAAAGAACATTGTAACAATAGCCACAGGGGAGTGGGGAGGGGATAGTGGGTATACTGGTCTATAGGAGCTACAATAAAGGACACAAGGACAAATTTGAGGGGATGGGTAGACGTGTGGGAGGGAGGTGGGACTGGCTGAGGTGGGGTGGAGGGAAGGGGAGAAAGTGCAGACAAATGTAACTGAATAAAAATAAATAAATTAAAAAAAATAAAGTGTTTTTTGATAGATAAAAAAAAAAAAAAACTTGGTGTGAGGATCCAGAACTAAGCTATTGAGCCCTTACTATGTGCTTAATCCTGTTCTGGGCACTTTCCTGCACTTGATTTCATTTGATACTAGCCACAACTTTAAAGAATATAATTTTTGCCCTTATTTTTGAATGAATATAGTGAAATTCTGAGGGTTTAGTCAACTTGCCATACCTCACAATGAATTGATTATAAAACTGTCTGAATCCAATGCCATCATTTTTTTGCCACAGCATTGTGCCCTGGGCAAAGTCTTACCTAACTCTTTATCCTCATATATTCCTATCATTAGGAAAGAAAAAGAGCCTTGAGACAGAGATTAAGTGCCTGCAAAGAAAGGGAGAACTGTTTCCTGTATAGAAATCGAAAAAAAATAGCCAGTTAAAAGCAGATGAGGCATCTCCATCATCACCCCCATTTCCCCCATTTACCCCCATTCTGAGGCTCAATGCACCTCACACCTGTCTCTTGCTCATTCTTTCTTGATCCTTTTTCAATCTCAACATGCTGCCCCTTCTTCAATCCCTACGCATTTCTCTCTTGTTTCCAGGCCACCTCATCCTCATTTTCCTTTCCTTTGTTTTCATTCCTAACCACTGGCACCCCCATCCTGCCCTCTGTCACCATCCTTTGCACCCCCACCCTACTTCCTTTACTCCTTCTGTTTTCTCTATTCCTTTCTCTTCTGCTCAGCTTTCATGGCCCCATTAGAGGCCCACCATTGACTCTGCTCTCACAATGGCTCACTGGTTTTAAGATGAAGTAAAATGTCACTAATTTGTTCTAATTGGGGGTAAAGGTCAGTCTGCCTTAAATAAAAGTATGAATGATAGAATATTTGGGGAAAGAAAATGCAATCTCATTACTTTCAAGTACATAAAGTAATCCCAATGAGTAAGACAAGAGAATAAAAGGCAAAACTATACATCTCAGAGATCTGTAAGTAGTTTGACAAATAAGCGTGACTCATTTATAATTAGGACATTCATGTTGGAGATACAAATGCTGCTACTGGGGTCTTCACACTGAAGTAGGCTAATATTTCTCTTGTTTACACAATTAGTTTGTGAAGACAGATCTTTCATCGCAGATACAGGTATGATTTCATTAGAATGTCCAGCATTTCAGATCCACTTTCTTATGTCATATGGCATGCATGAAGAGTGCTCTGTTCAGCAAATTCTCCAAAAGGAGTAATGGTGAACAACAAAAAATTCTTATTTCTCTTGTTCTTTGCTATGCAAGAGTTATTATCAATGACAAAAAATATGTTTGGTTACTATTATTTGGGGGTGGAGATTAGGATGTGTAGGAGAAAGAACTGAATGGACACAAGCAGAGACAAACCTCAAGTGGTCTTAGTTTAGAATCTACTAATTTTGAATTAGTAAAAATTGAGAAGTCAGCCTGCTCTATTTTTATGTTCTAAGAAGGCAATTTGCTAAGCTAATTACAATAGTAAGCAAATTTTTCCTGCAAAGATTTATAAAATTCCTCAAAAAAACAATTTTCCATGCATTGTCTAATACTTTGAAAGCACCCCTTTCATTTATGTGTGATTGTTAAGCTAATTAACTAAACTTTCTACTAATTTATGGAAGCAGTTCCTTACAGGAAGTCTTACTATGAAGCCCTTATTGGCCTATTTCACAGTATTGTGTATAAAAGCTAACAATCATACTTACTTTCTTTTTGAACAGCTTATAATTAAGTTTTCTTGTCAATTCAAACTAGCCTCACCCCTCCATCTTTCCTTTGTCATGGCTCATCAATATTTACTCCTTGTACAATTCCACAACAATGAGAAGAAATGGGCTTGAGTTCTACCAAGGTCTCTCTGAGCCTTTAGGAAGCCAAGATCCATGAATTTTATATATCCTTAGCCTCTATTCCTGATGGTGTGCAGATATGTGGGTAATTGGTAAAAAGAGACATTCCATTACTATCGATTTGTATTATGAAAAGTTTCAATTTCAACATAAATGCTTGACTACCTAGGCCTTTAAAACAAACAAACAAACAAACAAATAAATCATGTTTTATCAAAAAAAGGACATTCCACCATATTTTACCTTGCAGTCTTAGAGGGCTTCTCTGACACTCAGAATGGAGATATACCTTGCTATAGAAACACAATATGAAATTTGTAGAGATTTTCTTAAAGTAATAGGAAAGTCAATTGATGGGAAACTATGACTTTTCCTAAAAACTGTAAATTAGGGACGATTACTTATAGTTGTAAGATTCTTCAGCTTTAACCAAAAGGATTCATGGATGGGGTTGTTGAAATTGTTTAGCAGGCCAAAGCTAGAGATATGAGTAATAGTGCAGCTTTTGTTCACACACCATTAGAAGTTGAGGGAATTAACTTCATTTAAAAGCCACTAAAATTGGTGAACAAGATTATGAGGCTACTTAAAACTGGTATGAATTTTTATGATTTAGATTCATACAAAAACTATGCTTGGAAGGAGCAACAGGAATTTTTCATTAGCAGAATGCACTGAATGAAGTGAGGCTACTGGATTCAAGAATAATGAGCTATAACTGGCAACTTTCAAGATACAGTTGAAAGGAAAGCCACTGCCTGCAAATGGCAAAGAGAAGTGTGGTGACTTCTATTTGGGATTTTAAGAAGATTAAAAAGGTCCAAGGGCCACCCTCAACCTCCTCAAATGCCAAATTAGCACAATATTTTAGTGGTAGCACAATCAAATTTAATGCAACATAGACATAAGCCAATATTTTTTTTTCAGAAAAGTGTTTGGTGTTGTATCTTGTGGTTTAAAGAGAAGTTGAGTTGCATTCTCAATGTGTTCTTATTCTTGTTAGGGTTCTAATCTTTTCTATGGCTATATTCATTTTTGGCACTAGAATGTAAATGAAAGAGAAATGGAATTTTGCTTACAAATATCTGCTTACTAGTCTGCATGAATAAATCTGTAAAATAGCCAAGAGTCATTTTAAAAAGTTCAGGAGGGCACATCAAAAGTAGTCAAGTATACAAATTAAAGAATTACTAACTCATAAAACTATTTGCATTCCTTTCAATATACATTTCCTTAAATTAGGCGCACCTAATTTTGGGAGGTAGTCTCATAGCTTTGGTCTTTGGAGTTAAATCATAGAAATTAGAGACTATCTTTTGCTGTAATTTTTTTCAAACTTCTTTTCTTCAAATTTCTTCAATCAAACTCTTGTCTGAAAGCCCACCATAGAAACCTGGTAAAAGGGTAAAGTCTGTAGAGGTCAAGGGACTTGAAACCTAGTGTACTCCTTCACCATTCTTTGCACACATTTTCTGACTGGAGGAGCTGCTGCCTACAGAAACTAAGTAACTTGGTCAAGTTAATTCAATGAGTGATAGTTAATCTCCTAGTTTTCTTTAATCTTTCTTACCTCTATTTTTTACCCCCTTGCACCTCTACTAAAAGAAACACACATGAATGCACACATGCACAGACACATCATCCCAGGTGGCCAGTAGAAGCTTCTCTTGCCTCTCACAAGACACTGACATCTCATTATGAATATATTTTTATTACATTCTGACTCCCAGGAATATTTGCATTTCCAAAGAGAAAAATGGGAAGAAGGCAATGGTGAAGCTGTTGACATAAATCAATAAAGATGGCATAACAGCACCGTGGCAAATTTTGCTGTGTGTGGGCTTCCTCAAGTCACACTCTCCTGGCATTCTCATATTTATGAAATATTTATGGTTAACCCAGCTAGCTTACCTAAAAAGAGTTGCCTCAGAGAGGACCTCAGTAGTAATTTGCATGTAGACCGTTTTAGTCTTGAGATTCAAACAAGCAGAATGAGAGTGAAAGGAGCTCCCACTCGTATTTAGTGGTTTCCATTTTACTGCACTTTTTTTTGAATAGGTACAAAGTTCCAAAATACTTTGTTTTCCTTATGGCTAAGAGATAGGCCTGTGTGTTTACATGTGTGAGTGAGTATGTGTGGTGTGAAGAGAGATAGAGACACCCACAAAAATAGACACACACAAAGATGCAAATATCCACACAATGAGATGCACCCACACATAGAGTCACAAAGGAAGATACACACATATACACAAAGAGATACACAGGATCATACACAGAGAAACAAGAGAAAGATACAGTGTGTGACAGAGAAAAACAGCAAGACAGTGAGAAACAGCGGCACACATATAGGGAGTGAAACTGAAAGAGGATAAAATTGGGACTGAGAAATTGAATGAGGCACACACACACAAAATAGAGTGATATATATGAAGAGACACACAGAGACAGATTAAAGAAAAGCAGAAAGGGAGTGACAAATGTGGGGAACTGCCCTGCCTGGTTTCAGAAGCTGTAACCCCACATGGCTAAGGCTGAGTAAGAGTCCTTGGGGTCATAAGCCACTAAGTAGACAAAGCTTATCTTCCTGGCATGGGCACCACCTCTGCCCCCTTTTACTTCACCCTGCTTGGCCCCAGGCAGATGACTGGTTAGCCAATGACGGGTAAGATTGCTCAAGGGAGGGACAACCTAAGACAGGCACAGTCGTGAAGGGACCCTCAGGGAAGGACTTGGGGGGCTATAGAAAAAGGGGGTGATGAACCCTCACCCCTCAGCTTTCACATACCCTGAGTCCTCATTCTGTCTGTAAGAAGTCTCCTAATCTCTTGGCTGCCTTACTTCCCCTGCCTGACTTAAGTCTGAAACAATGCTGGAGGGTGGTGCAGCCCTGGGCAGGAACAGGCAGTTCCCTGGGGAGATCAGGCCTAAGAAAGAATGCATAAAATCCTGTGAAACCTGCTTTGCTAAGAATGTCCTCAATTTTCTGGTAAGGGTTCAAACATGAAATGAGTTTGCTTCCCAAAGTTTTATAGACCTTTAGCTAACTGACCCTGACTCAGAAAAAACCCTCATAGTTCTTTGAATGTTATCTATTGTTTGATCATTACTGGCAGAGCATAATGAATGAGAACGTTCTTTGATATAATGCTCCCAGAAAGCAATAAAAGGCTGTCCAGACAAGGATCGGGGCGCTCTCTCACTCAGAGAGTGGCCATGCTGTCCCTTTTCTGCACTGTACTTTTGCAGTCTGTGTGAATTTGTTTGTTGCATCCACAACACTGAGGACACTGCTGGCTGGAGTCCACATCAGACAAAGACACAGTGATGGAGAAAAACTGAGACAGAAAAGAGGAAAATCATGATGACAGAAGACAGAAGTCACTTTTGTATTTTTTCTTCCCATTGGAAGCCTTTGATGTTTGTTTCTTTTGTGTTCCATATAACTTGGAAATTAAATTTTAGTATCTCCTATTCAGAGATAAACTGCTCAGAGCAGTATATGCTGCTCAAAGGCATTTTTTTTTCTGAGATTGACCCCTTCTTTTTTTTTTTCTGCTAAAGTATAGTTTGTGTACAATATTATATTAATTTCAGGTACACAACATAGGGATTCAACATTTATATACCTTATGATGTGATAACCACACTATGTCCGGTAACCATCTACAATAAAATCCAGCAATTCCACTTCTGGACATTTATCAGAGGAAAAAGAAAATACTATTCAAAAATATATATGCAGACTCAAATATTTTATTCTGACAGTAGAAAATATGTTATTTCCCCCATTTTATTTACCAAATTTATTTGTTTGGGAATGATAGTTATGAGTGTATTGGAATTATGAAGCTGAGGCTGACAGGGGATCAATACGATAAATTCATCACCAGTTTTTCAGATCTTTAACATCAGATATTCACACCCCTGCAATGCTGTGTGCTTTCTGGCTTTATCCCCCAAATAAGGCAGATACAGGGGTTGGATGTACCCAGTTTTCAGTGTCTGTGTGCCTGACACTCATTGCTGTCTTAGGATCATCTTTATGTTTTCAAGGGCAGTGGGGTTGAACCTCATTTCAGCAGGGGATCTATTTTACCCATTCTGGCAGGAACCTTCTCACTGACATCTATCACTGGATACTATAATAATTCCAATGTAAGAATAAAAATAAAAAAGAGACAGACTTGGACAGTCTCACAAGTCCATGCACTGCAAGTGGTTCTGACTAGCAATCAGATCTATAGTTAGAAGCCACTTTCCACTTTTCTCATGAAGTAGAGGAGGAGGGGAGAGAGACAGAGAGAATAAATAATGCTTACATCTAACAGAAATTTGTACAAGAATGTTTATAGCAGCTTTATTCAAAATAACCTCAAACTACAAATAACCCAAGTATGCAGAATGGAATGAATAAATGTTATGAATAACCAATTATATATTCTGCAGAATACTACACAGCAAAAATAAATTAATTACCAATACATACAACAGTATGGCTGAATCCCACAGACAGGAATTATGAATGAAAAAAGTCAGACACAAAAGAGGATGCACTGTCATCCAATAAGTGATTAATACCCAAGATTCATAAAGAACTTATAGAATTCAACACCAAAAAAGCAAACAATCCAATTAAAAAATGGACAGAGGACCCGAATAGACACTTATCCAAAGAGGACATAAAGATCGTCAATAGACATACGAAAAGATGCTCAATGTCACTAATCATCAGAGAAATGCAGATTAAAATCACAATGAGATATCACCCCATACCTGTCAGAATAGCTACCATCAATAAATCAATAAATAACAAGTGTTGGTGAGTATGTGGAAAAAGGGAAACCTCATGCACTGTTAGTGGGAATATAGATTGGTGCGGCTACTATGGAAAAGAGTATGGAGTTCCCACCCAAAACTTAAAATGACCAAGCAATTTCCACTTCTGGGTACAGATTTGAAGAAACCCAAAACACTGAAAGAATATATGCACCTCTGTGTTCATTGCAAGATTATTTACAATAGCCAAGATATGGTAGCAATCTAAGTGCCTATTAATGGACAGGTGGATAAAAAATGATGATACGTATTTATAGTGTGTCTCACTCAGCCGTGAAAAAGAATGACATCTTACCATTTGTGACAGCATGGATAGACCTATAGGGTATTATGCTATGTAAAATAAGTCAGACAGAGAAAGACAAGTACCATATGATTTTACTTATTAGTGGAATCTAAAGAGCAAAATAAATGAACAAACAAAGTAGAAACAGACTTATAGATACAGAGATCAGACTGATGGCTGCAAGAGGGGAGGGCGTTTGAGGATAGATGAAAAAGGGGAAGGAATTAAGAAGTACAAACTGATACTCAAAAAAATAGTCACAGAGATATAGCATAGGGAATATAGTCAATAATATTGTAATAACTATGTACAGTGCCAGGTGGATACTTGAAATATTGAAGGAACACTTTGTAAAGTATATGAATGTCTAACCATTTTGCTGTACATCTGAAAGTAATACAAAATAATGCCAAATGTAAAGTATAATTGAAAAATTAACAAAAGTATATACACTGTATGATTACATTTATATGAAGTCCAAGAACAGTCAAATGCACTGGATGGTAATGGAAGTAAGAATGATGATTGCTTTTGTTGGGAGGGTATTAACTAGGAAGGGACTTGAGGGAAACTTCTTTGGTGATAGAAATGTTTTGTATCTTAAGGTAGACCAGAGCTAAGCAAATTGTACCCGAAAGGGCAAACTGGGCCATCACCTACTTTTTGTGTGGCTGGGGAGCTAAGGATAATTTTTCTATTTTATTTTTATTATTTTAAGAGTTTATTTATTTATTTTTAGAGAGAGGGGAAGGGAGGGAGAAATAGAGTGAGAGAAACATCAATGTGTGTTCGCCTCTCACACACCCCCACACTGGGGACCTGGCCAGCAACCCAGGCACATGACCTGACTGGGAATTGAACCAGCAACCCTTTGGTTCACAGGCCTGCGCTCAATCCACTGAGCTGCACCTTGCACGGCAAGTTTTCTATTCTAAATGGTTTAGAAAAAATGAAAAAACAGAATATTTTATGACACATAAAATTATATGAAATTCATATTTCAGTGTCTCTAAATAAATATTTATTGGCACACAGCCATACCCATTAGTTTACATATTGTCTAAGTCTGCTTTTGTGCTGCAAAGGCAAAGTCGAAAAGCTGTGACAGAGACCATATGGTCTGCAAAGCCTAAAATATTTACTCTTCGGGCCTTTACAAAAGAAATGTTTGCTGATCCCTGATCTAGGTCACAGTTACATCGGTGTAGACATATAGAAAAACTCATTGAGCTGTGAATTTATGATTAGTGAACTTTATCCACTTTACTGCAAAGAATTTCTTCTAGATCTGCAGAAAGGGAGGTCAATAAGGACATTTGCTTAAATGCTTGATATATATTAGGTTCAGAAGATAAATGCTGAATTCAGTCCCTTATTTCTCTTTCTCTTTCCCTTTCTCTTTCTCTTTGTGACTTCCTTCCTCCCTTCCTCCCTTCCCCCCTTCTTCCCTCCCTCCCTCCCTTCCTTCCTTCCTTCCTTCCTTCCTTCCTTCCTTCCTTCCTTCCTTCCTTCCTTCCTTCTTTCCTTCTTCCTTTCCTTCCTCATCAGAATCGTTCCTTTACACAACCTCTTTGCAACCAGGATATTATGCAAAGCAACATTAAAATCAACTTTCATAGAAATTAGTCAGCCAGTAAAATTCTTTCAGATAATGAAATTCAGAATGACATCTTGCAAGTAGGAGAAAAAACATGATTAATATGTGATTTCCTGTTTTCCTTAAAAAATACAGTAAAATGGACGCTGTTTTTGGCAATAACAGAATGTCTGATTCTCATTGGTTTTCCTGTATTAAATTATTGTTAAATGTCATCATGACTTGTCTAAATAGGCATTTGTGTTATTAACTAAAGAACTGATTTAAAGGAGAGAAAAGATGGCAGTGAGATAGGTGGGAGCAGAGTCCACTTTCCCCTGCACAAGGGTGAAACACCTACCGGATCTACTGAAGAACAAAGTGAACAGCCAACAGTACCCCAGCATTTATGAAGATAGGAGACCAAAAAGTAGAGGACACTGAAAAAACAGAAGGGAATTGATTCAGGACAAAAAGTTCCCTGGGACCAGCACGGGGAACTGGTTGCCTACAGCCCCAGGCCTGCACCCACAGGGGCCTGCTGCAGGACTCCTGGGAGAGAGCCAGGTTAATGGCTCCCTCCCCTGTCAAACAAGGCTTGAGCAGCACCGACAGAGACCTGGTTGCTTGAAGTTGCAGGGAGGGGAAGAAGGACGAAGTGGTAAACCAACAGAGACTGTGGGCGTCAGCTGGGGAGAGTTGACAGTTGGGCGGTGTGGGGCCCGACCCCGACAGTCTGTGGTCTAGCTGGAGAGGTGGGCTGTGTGAGAGGATAGACCCTTCTTTGTATGGAGCCACAGGATTGAGCAGGAGGATTTTCTCAAAAAGAAAAAGACCCTCAGGGGCATTTTGGGGAATTCTCCTGCAGCAGCAGCTCCAGCCTCCTCCCAATTCAGCCGCCCACCTGGTGCTCCTGTGGGGCTATGGGGGGCATGGAGCCCAAATCCGAAGCACGGGGAGGGGGAGAGTGCACACCTGGGGGGCCTGAGACCACAGGCACCAAAGAGAGTGTGAATCAAGGAAGGCCTGAGTGCACACCCATAGCCCGGAGGGGAGGAAGGTGAGTGCTTGAACCCCTGGGCCCCGGGCCAGGCAGCTGGAGAGCTGGGCTGGAGGCTGCTGGAGTGCGGTTGGGACAGAGAAGAGCTGGGCTAGGCTATCTGAACTGGCTGCAGCCAAAAAGACCAGCAAAACTGGCTTGGCCAGTTTGAAGCCAGGAGGCTTGTTTTTTATTTTTTATTTATTTTTAAAAAGTAATTCTTTATTATTACTTTTTATTAATTTATCTTTCTTTTAACACCTTCTTCTTCTCTTTGCTTCTTTCTTGTTCTACACCTTCTTTCTCTTCTTTTATATCTCTTCTTCCTTCCATCTATTTTTTCTTTCTTTCTTTCTTTTTTTTTTTTTTAATTCCCACAAGTGAGACAACAAAACCTGGAACTGTGAAAAGACCAAAGTTGGACACAAAGAGGAGGCATCCCAACAGCTGAGACAGTGAAACAAATTTCACTTTGCTACTCCAGAGAAGCTGCAAGGTATTTTCTATTTGTATTATTACTTTATTTTTCCATTATCCTTACATCACTCATTTTATTAGTTTTTTTGTATCTCTCTTCTTTCTGTTTAGTCTTCTTCACATGACTGGTTAATTTGCATTGTTTGACTGGTTTCCTCTTGTTCTCTCTTTCATAGTGTATTGTTAATTAACTGTCTTTCACTTCACCTGTGTTCCATTAGCACACTACTCTAGGACCTATACTCCCTAATCTAGTTATCCAGATCACATAGGTTCTGTCATATGATTGTTGCTCCATTACTGTTGTAAATAATAGCTGTTCCATACATTTGTAAATACTACACAGAAACCCTCCCAGATCGTAGCCCACTTCACTGTATCCTGAACTTCATTACTGGTGTAGTTAAACCTATTCTCTCACACATTACACCTATTTTGTACCCTTTACTCTCACTTTACCTCATAATCTGACCTCCCACAAGCTCACAGCTTTCTAGATCCAACTCATAATCCTTTCCCCCCACAACAAAAGTCTTATCTTCTTTCCACCATTTCTAAAAAGTGGCTAGGTGGGTGAATTATCACAGTTAACACTATATGTATATATAAAGGAAATCCTATCTCTTCTCTAAGGACTGGTACTTTAAATATAATTGAATACACTCCTGCTCTCTTAAACCATTTTGCCTTCTCCCTACAACCTACAATAAAAAAGAGTAGGTAGAAGCTGTGAACACCAGGATACCTGCTGGAAGAGGAAACCACCAACAAAGGAAACACCAACAGCTAACACCAGAAGAAGGTGAAGGAGGGAGTGGAAGTCACACAAAATCAACCCAGGACCTATCTGTAAATACAACTAAATAGTGAATAAATTACTAAGAACAAACAACTGAACAAGAGCATGAGAAGAGCCTCAAAACATTGTACACATGGACGAACCAGTTCCAACATAATCTGCCCACACCAGCACAACAGAAAACAAGAGGTGGGGGACAGACTGACCCTCAGATAGCCAGTTGGTGGGAAAGAGCCACCAAAGAAAGACCCAACAAGAACCAAACACCAAAGACATACAGAGAGCCAACATAAACCACAGCCCAAGATCACTAAGATCGGGAGACCAAGGAGACTGTACCACTGAACCTCACAGGTATTCTACCAAGAAGTTCACACCATAAATCCAGGGGGACAGAACAGAAGAACTTAAGAAGCAGAGGCTAACAGGAAGAATCTCACAAACAATGGGAAGACAAAGAAACAATCCCCAGTGAAAGGAAAGGAGGAAGTCTGAGAAAAAAATGCTGAATGAAAAAGAGGCAAGTCAACTATCAGATATTGAGTTCAAAGAATTGGTTATAAGGAAGCTCACCAAGCTCACACAGAATTACCAAAAACTACAGGGAAACTACAGTGAACTCACTGCAAACTATACCAACATGAAAAAGGAAATAGAATCTATCAACAAGGGCCAAGAGGAAATGAAGAATACATTTTCTGAACTGAAGAACACAGTAGAAAGGATCAAAAGCAGGCTTGATGAAGCAGAGGATTGCATCAGCGAGCAGGAGGACAAAGTAGAAAAAAACTCCAAGAAAGAGCAAGAAAAGGAAAAGAGGCTCAGAAGGAATGAAGAGGGGTGAAGGGAAATACAGTACAACATGAAATGAAATAATATCCGTATAATAGGGAAACCAGAAGGAGAAGAGAAAGAGCAAGGGATAGAAAACCTGTTTGAAAAAGTAATGATGCATATCTTCCCTAATTTAATGAAAGAAAAAGGCACACAAACCAAGAATCACAGAGAGTCCCAATCAAGAGGAACCCAAAGAGGCCAACTGAAAGACACATCATAATTAAAACGGTGAAATTCCAAGACAAAGAAAGAATCTTAAAGGCAGTGAGGGAGAAACAGGAAGTAACATACAAGGGAGCCCCAATAAGGTTAGCAACTGAATCCTCAATGGAAACGCTCCAAGCCAGAAGAGAATGGCAATAAAATATTCCAAGTAATGAGGACCAGAGGCCTGCAACCAAGGCTATATTACCCAGCAAGTCTCTCGATCAAGATAGAAGGCCAAATAAAGATGTTCCCACACAAAAGAAGTCTAAAAGAATTTACCTCCACAAAACCAGCTCTGCAAGAGATGCTAAAGGGACTGCTTTAAGGAAAGGAAGGAAAAGAGAGAGAGAGAGAGAGGAACACAGGTACAGAAAATCAGCAATGAATAACTACCTATAGATAGTAACCTTAAATGCAAATGGATTAAATGCTCCAATCAGAAGATATAGAATAGCTGAAAGGATAAGAAGGCATGACCCATACATATGCTCCCTACAAGAGACCCACCTCAGGACAGAAGACCTACACAGACTGAAAGTGAAGACCTGGAAACAAATTTTCCAAGCAAACGGACAGGAAAAAAAAAAAGCAGGGGTAGCAGTACTCATATCAGACAAAATAGACTTTAAATGAAGGGCCATAAAGAGAGACCCAGAAGGTCACTTCATAATACTCAAAGGAAGAATCCACCAAGAAGATATAAACATGGTAAATATATATGAACCCAACATAGGAGCACCCAAATACATAAAGAAAATCTTGGAGGACTTCAAGGAAGATATTGACAGCAACACAGTTATGGTAGGGGATATTAACACCCCACTGACAAAGATGAACAGATCTTGGAAACAAAATACCAACAAAGATATTTTGGCATTGAAAAATGCCCTAGCTAACATGGACTTAACTGATGTATATATAGAGCCTTTCATTCCAAAGAAGCAAAATACACATTCTTTTCAAGTGCACACGGAACGCTTTCAAAGACAGACCACATGATAGGACACAAAAGAAGCCTCGACAAGTTCAAGAAAATTGAAATCATATCAAGCATTTTCTCTGACCACAAGGGACTGAAACTAGAAACAAATCTCAAGGAAAAAACTCCAAAACACTAAAAAACATGGAGAATGAATAGCATACTATTAAACAACGAATGGGTGAAGAATGAGATTAGGGAAGAAATCAAAAACTTTCTGGCAACAAACTAAAATGAACTCACAACAACCCAAAACTTATCAGACACAGCAAAGGCAGTCTTGAGAGGGAACATCATGGTGATACAGGCCCATCTAAAGAGAATAGAAACATTTGAAATAAACAGCCTAACCCTACACCTATAAGAACTCAAGGAACAAGAACAAAGACAGCCCAGAACAAGTAGAAAGAAGGAAATAACCAAGATCAGAGCAGAGTTAAATGGCATAGAGACTAAAATCCCACTCTAAGGATGAATAAATCCAGGAGGTGGTTCTTTGAAAATATAAACAAAATTGAAAAGCCCTTAAGCAGGCTCATCAAGAAAAAAAGAGAGAGGACTCAAATAAACACAATCAGAAATGAAAGATGAGAGACTACAACGGATACCACCGAAATACAAAGGATTGTAAGAAATTACTATGAAGAATTGTATGCCAAGAAATGTGAAAACCTAGGTGAAATGGACACATTTCTAGAAAAATATAACTTTCCAAAATTCTATGAAGAAGAAGCAGAAAGCGTGAACAGACCAATAACAGCTGATGAAATTGAACCAGTAATCAAAAAGCTCCTGACACACAAAATCCCTGGACCAGATGGTTTCACAGGAGAATTCCACAAAACATTTAAAGAAGACCTAACCCCCACCTTCCACAGATTATTTCAAAAGATTCAAAAAGGTGGGAGACTCCCAAACTCTTTATGAAGGCAGCATCATCCTAAACCCCAAACCAGAGAAAGACATAACAAAGAAGGAAAACTTCAGACCAATTTTGCTAATTAATATAGATGCTTAAATCCTCAAAAAAATGTTGGAAAACCACATCCAGCAATACATTCCAAAGATCATACACCATGATCAAGTGGGATTCATCCCAGGGATGCAAGGATGGTACAATATTCACAAATCAATAAACATAATACATCACATAAACAACAGCAAAGACAAAAATCATCATCATATCAACAGATGTGGAAAAAGCATTTGATAATCTACAGCACTCATTTCTGATAAAAACACTCAGCAAAGTGGGAATAGAGGGAGCATTCCTCAACATAATAAAGGCCATATATGAGAGACCTACAGCCAACATCATACTCAATGGTCAAAAACTTAGAGCATTCTCATTAAGATTAGGAACAAGACAAGGATGCCCTCTCTCCCCAATCCTATTCAACATAGTATTGGAAGTCCTAGCCACAGTAATCAGACAGGAAAAATAAATAAAAGACATTCAAATTGGAAAGGAGGAAATGAAACTGTCACTGTTTGCAGATGACATGACAGTGTACATGGAAATTCCTACAGAGTCCACCAAAATATACTCGACCTAATAAATGAATTTGTCAAAACAGCTGGATACAAAGTCAATACTCAGTAATCAAAGGCACTCGTGTACACCAGCAACGAAACTGCAGAAAGAGAAATCAGGAAAAAAATCCCATTTGATATAGCAACAAGAAAAATAAAGTACCTAGGAATAAACCTAACCAAGGAGGTAAAAGACCTGTACTCAGAAAACTACACAACACTGAAGAAAGAAATTAAGGAAGACACAAACAAATGGAAGCATGTACCATGCTCATGGATTGGAAGAATTAACATCATCAAAATGGCCATATTATCCAAAGCAATTTATAGATTCAATGCAATCCCTATTAGAGTACCCATGACATATTTCACAGATATAGAACAAACATTTCAGAAATTCATATGGAACCATAAACGACCTGAATAGCTGCAGCAATTTTGAGAAAGAAGAACAAAGCAGGAGGGATCACAATACCTGATATCAAACTGTATTACAAGTCCACTGTAATCAAAACAGCCTGGTACTGGAATAAAAACAGGCACATAGACCAATGCAACAGAACAGAGAGCCCAGAAATAAACTCAAGTCTTTACGGTCAATTAATATTTGACAAAGGAGGCAGGAGCATAAAATGGAGCAAAAACAGCCTCTTCAACAGATGGTGTTGGGAGATCTGGACAGCTACGTGCAAAAAAATGAAACTTGATCACCAACTTACACCATACACAAAACTAAACTCAAGATGGATAAAAGACTTAAATATAAGTTGTAACACCATAAAAGTCCTTGAGGAAAACATTGGCAGGAAAATCTCAGACATTCCATGCAGCAACATCCTCACAGACATGTCCCCTAAAGCAAGGGACATATAGGAAAGAAGAAACAAATGGGACCTCATCAAAATAAAAAGCTTCTGCAGGGCTCAAGAAAACAGCATTAAAGTGAAAAGAAACCCAAGAGTATGGGAAAACATATTTGCCAATGATTCCTCAGACAAGGGCCTCATCTCCCGAATATAGAAAGAACTCACACGACTCACTCCAGAAAGACAAACAACCCAGTGAAAAAATGGGCAAAGGAATTGAACTGATACTTCTCCAAGGAAGACATACAGAGGTCCCAGAGACATATGAAAAGATGCTCAGCATCACTAGCCATCAGAGAGATGCAAATTAAAACCACAATGAGGTATCATCTCACACCAGGCAGATTGGCCAACATGAACAAATCAACAACAAATATTGGAGAGGATGCGGAGAAAAGGGAACCCTAGTACATTTTGGTAGGCATGCAGACTAGTGTGGCCACTGTGGAAAACAGTATGAAATTACCTTAGAAAATGAAAAATGGTACTGCCCTTTGGCCCAGCAATCCGCTGCTGGGATTGTACCCTATGAATCCTGAAACACCCATCGAAAAGAACCTATGCACCCCAATGTTCATAGCAGCACAATTTACAATAGCCAAGTGCTGGAAGCAACCTAAGTGCCCATCAGCAAATGAGTGGATCCAAAAACCATAGTACATTTACACAATGGAATTCTACGCAGCAGAGGGAAAGAAGGAGCTTATACCCTTTGCAATGGCATGGATGGAAGTGGAGAGCATTATGCTAAGTGAAATAAGTCAGGTGGTGAGGGATAAATACCATATGATCTCACCTTTAACTGGAACATAATCAACAAAAGAAAAAAGCAAACAAAATATAATCAGATACATTGAAATTAAGAACAGTGTAACAATAGCCAGAGGGAAGTGTGGAGGGTATAGTGGAGAGAGGGGTGTACAGGAGGTACTATATAGGACACATGGACAAAATCAAGGGGGAGGGTGGAGGTGGGGAAGGGAAGTGGGTTTGGCTGGGTTGGGGTGGAAAGTTGGGGAGAAAATGCTGACAATTGTAACTGAATAAAAATAAATAAATAAAAAAATAAAAAAGATAAAAATAAATTAAAGCCTTAAAAAAATTCCACAGTTGGAGGGAGAACCAAGATGGCGGCGTAGGTAGACACACTGCGCCTCCTCGCACAACCAGAACTGACAGAGAATCGAACAGCAAGGGGGACCAACACCAAGGAAACAGAAAATAATCATTCATCCAGACTGATAAACCGGACGAACGGCGGGCAGAGAAGCAGACCGCTGCGCAACCCAGGGCTCCAGCTCGGGGAAATAAAGCCTCAAACCTCTGATTGAAAGCGCCCCTGGGGGTTGGGGCGGCAGGAGAGACTCCCAGCCTCACAGGAGAGGTTGTTGGAGAGACCCACAGGGGCCTAGAGTGTGCACAGGCCCACTTACTCGGGAACCAGCACCAGAGGGGCCCAGTTTGATTGTGGGTAGCGGAGTGAAAGACTGAAATCCGGAGGAGAGTGAAGCGGGCGCCATTGCTCCCTCTCGGCCCCGCCCCCACGTACAGCATCACAGCGCAGCGACCAGCATTACCCCGCCCCGGTGAACACCTAAGGCTCCGCCCCTTAAAGTAACAGACGCGCCAAGACAAACAAACAAAAAAAATGGCCCAAATGACAGAACACTTCAAAGCTCCAGAAAAAATACAACTAAGCGAGGAAGAGATAGCCAACCTATCGGATGCACAGTTCAAAGCACTGGTTATCAATATGCTCACAGACTTGGTTGAATCTATTCGAAAAACAGATGAAAAAATGAAGCCTATGCTAAGAGAAACAAAGGAAAATGTACAGGGAACCAATAGTGATGAGAAGGAAACTGGGACTCAAATCAATGGTATGGACCAGAAGGAAGAAACAAACATTCAACCAGAAAAGAATGAAGAAACAAGAACTTGGAAAAATGAGAAGAGGCTTAGGAACCTCCAGGACACCTTGAAACGTTCCAACATCCGAATTATAGGGGTGCCAGAAGGAGAAGAGGAAGAACAAAAAATTGAAAACTTATTTGAACAAATAATGGAGAACTTCCCCGATCTGGCAAAGGAAATAGACTTCCGGGAAGTCCAGGAAGCTCAGAGAGTCCCAAAGAAGCTGGACCCAAGGAGGAACACAACAAGACACATCATAATTACATTACCCAAGATTAAACGCAAGGACCTACGTCCAAGATTACTATATCCAGCAAAGCTATCATTTAGAATGGAAGGGAGGATAAAGTGCTTCTCAGATAAGGTCAAGTTGAAGAGGCTCATCATCACCAAGCCCTTATTATATGAAATGTTAAAGGGAGTTACCTAAGAAAAAGATCAAAAATAGGAACAGTAAAAATGACACCAAACTCACAGTTATTAACGACCACACATAAAACAAAAACGAGAGCAAACTAGGCAAACAACTAGAACATGAGGGTTGTCAATAAGGGAGTGGGAGGGGGAGAGGGGGGTAAAGGTACAGAGAATAAGTAGCATAGATGATAGGTGGAAAATAGACAGGGGGAGGGTAAAAATAGTGTAGGAAATGTAGAAGCCAAAGAACTTATAAGTATGACCCATGGACATGAACTATGGGGGGGGGAATGTGGGAGGGAGGGGGGTGGGCAGGATGGAGTGGAGTGGGGGGGGAAATGGGACAACTGTAATAGCATAATCAATAAATATATTTTAAAAAAAAATTCCACAGTTAGTGTAATCATGCAATATTTGTCTCTCTCTCTCTGACTTATTTTACTTAGCATAACATCCTCTAGGTCCTCCATATTTTTACAAATGCAAGGTTTTATTCTTCTTTATTACTGAGTAATATTTTGTATACATATTTCTCACATTTTCTTCATTCATCTATTAATAGACACCTTGGCTATTGGAAATAATGCTATAATGAATATAAGGATGCATATCATTTCAAATTAGTGTTTTCATTTTTATTAGATAAATGTCCAGGAGTAGAATTGCTGGGTCATATGATAATTCTGTTTTTCACTTTTTGAGGAAACTCCATTATGTTTTCCATAGTGTCTGTACCAATTTACAATTCCACCAACAATGCACGAGAGTTTCCTTTTCTTCACATTCTTACCAACACTTATTATTTGTATCCTTTTTGATGTTAGCCATTCTGACTTTTATAAAGTAGTATCACACTGTGGTTTAATTTGCATTTCCCTGATGATTATAGATGTTGAACATCTTTTCATGTGTCCGTTGGCCACTTGTATGTCCTCCTTGGAGTAAATTTAGGATTGCAGGACTTCTACAGTCTATTTCCAGCCCCTTTCTTAGGAACCCTAATAACTGATCCCATGTCTTGAATTCATGGGAGGTTTTACGTCTAATTTGAAGTTTGCCTGGATACAGACATTCATTTTTACATGTGAAATATCCAGTTATGAGACTGTTGGAGGATTAAATGAAGTCATGTATGTAAGGTTCCAAGAGCACAGTAGTGCTACATGATTAATACTGATGTCAGCTTTGTAGGAAATCAATTTGAACCGTACATCTAATTTGGTGGTAGTTATATCCAGGCAGAGAGTGGAACAATAGCAGCACTGTTTAAGAGAACTTTTTGCAATGATGGAAATGCCATATATTTTTGTTGCCCAATTCAGTAGCCTCTAGCCACTTGTGGCTTTTCAGCAATTGAAATGTGCCTAGCATGATTGAAGAACAAAATTTGTAATTTTATTTATGTTAAGCTTATTAAATTCAACTATAAATAACCACATGTGACTGGTGGCTACCATACTGGACAGCGCAGTAGCTTTAGATTAGATGTACTTATCATTCTTTGAAGTGCTATGGGTTCCTTGGAAAGTCTGGTGAAACCTACTAGACAATTTCTTTAAAATATTTTTTCTTCTCTATGATCTTACCTTTAACTGGAACCTAATCAACAAAAGAAAAAAGCAAACAAAATATAACCAGAGACATTGAAGTTAAGAGCAATCTAACAATAACCAGAGGGGAGTCAGGAAGGGACAGTGGGGAGAGGGGTTTTCAGGAACTACTACAAAGGACACATGGACAAAATCAAGGGGGAGGTTGGAGGTGGGGAAGGGAGGTGGGTTTGTCTGGGGTTGGGGGTGGAGGAGAGAAAATGCAGACAACTGTAATTAACAGCAATAAAAATGTTTAAAAAAATAAAAATGAAAAATGAAAAAAACTTTTATAGAGATATAATGCACATACCATACAACTCAACTTTAAAGTGTATAATTTAACTTTTAATATATTTACAGATATATGTAACCATTACCACAGTCAATTTTAGAACATTTGCACAACCTCAAGAAGAAACCCAATATTCTTTGGCTATCATCCTCCCATCTCCTCAACCCTTTCCCTAGCTCTAAGAAATGGTTAATCTACTTTCTGTCCTTATATATTTCCCTATTCTGGATTTTCACATTGTTATGTATTGTGACTCCCAAAAGAAGTCCTATCCCCCAGTACCTCAGAATATGACCTTATTTGGAAATATGATCATTGCAGATATAAATAGTTACGGGGGTAAAATGGGGACAACTGTAATTGAACAACAATAAAACATTTTTAAAAATAGTTAAGATGTCATGGTGGGACTATGGTAGGATCTAATATGATATGACTGGTTCTTTTAAGAAGGAAATTTAGACACAGACAGAGGGAAGATGATGTAGAGACACAGGGAGACAATGGCCATATGACAATGGAGGCAGAGATTAAAGTGGTGCAAACCAAGGAATGACAAGGTTTGCTTACAAACACCAGAATGTAGAAGAGGTAAGGAAGAATTTAATTCCACAGCTTTCAAAGAAAGTATGACTCTGATGATACCATGATTTTAGACCTCTAGGTTCTAGAACTATGAGACACTAAATTTATGCTGTTTTAAACCACCCAATTTGGGTACTTAGTTAAGTCAGGCCTGGGAAATTAATACACATTTGAATGAAATCATAATGTATGTGGGCCTTCATGACTAACTTCTCTCTTATCACAATGTTTTAAGGGTCCATGATTAGCATGGATCAATACTTCATTTTTTTCTGTGGCCAAATAATATTTGATTGTATGAGTATACCACCATTGTTTATTCATTTGTCTGTCAATGAACATTGAGTTTTATCCACTTTTTGGCTACTATGAGTGATGCTATAAGCAATTTTGTATAAATTCCTGGGTGGACATATGCTTTCATTTCTCTTAGGTGTATACATAAGAGTGGAAATGCTAGGTTGTATGGAAACTCTTTGTTTAATCACCTAAGAAATTGCTAGGCTGATTTCCAAAGTGACTGGATCATTTTCCATTTCCACCAGTAGCATAGGAGTGTTCTGCTTCTCCACCTCCTTTCCCATACTTGTTATCAGACTTTTTGGTTCTAGCCATCCTAGTGGCTATGAAGTGATATCTCACTGTGATTTTCGTTTTTCTAATGACTAATGACATTGAGCATTTTTATGTGCTTATTAGCCATTTGTATATATTCTTTGGAGAAATGTCTATTCAGGTTCTTTGCCTATTTGTAATTGGTGTATTTGCATTTTTATTATTGAGTTGTAAGAGTTCTTTATATTTTCCTGATGAAAGTTCCTTATCAGATATATGATTTGAAAAATTCTTTTCCATTATGTGGGTTGTCTTTTTACCTCCTTGATAGTATCCTTTAACATAAAAATTTTAAATTTTGTTAAGGTACATATTATTTTTTTTTCTCTTTTGGCTCTTGCTTTGGTTTCATATCTAAAAATTCTTTGCCAAATCCAAGGTCATGAAGATTTACTTCTGTTTTCTTCTTAGTGTTTACCCTTTGCTGTTATGTCTAGGTTTTTGATCCTTTTGAGTAAATTTTTGTAAATGGTGTGAGGTAGGCAACTAAATTCATTATTCTACATGTTACTATCTAGTTGTCTCAGCAATTTGTTGAAAACATTATTTTTCCCTCACTGAATGGTCTTGGCAATATTGCCAAAGATTAGTTGTCCATAAATATATAGGTTTATCTTTGGATTTTCAATGCTTTTCCATTGACCTATATTTTTATCCTTGTGCTACTACAACACTGTCTTGATTACTGATTCTTTGGAATAAGATTTGATATTGGTAAGTGTGAGTCGTCCTACTCTGTTCTTCTTTTTCATGATAGACTTGGCTATTCTGGGTCTATTGTCAAATTTTACAATAAGCTTGTCTGTTTCCACATAGAATTTAGTTGGAATTTTTATAGAGATTGAACTGAATATGTATATCACTTTGAGCAGTACTGCTGAATTTAAAATGTTAAGTCTTCCAATCCATGAACATATTTTTCCACTTATTTAGATCTTCTATAATTTGTTTCAGTATTACTTTGTAATTTTCTAAGTTCTACACTCCTTTTGTTAAATTTATTCCTAAGTATTTTTCCTTTTGATGCTATTATGAACGTAATTGTTTTCTTATATACATTTTCATGTTAATTGCAAGTGTATAGGAATACAATTAATTTTTGTATATTAATCTGGCATCTTACAATCTTGCTCAAATCTTTTATTATTTTAATAACTTGTTTTAAATTCTTTAGGATTTTCTATATACAAGACCATGTAATCTGTGAATAGACATAGTTTCAGTTCTTCATTTCCAATATTAATTCCTTGTATTTCTTTTTCTTGACTAATTTCCCAGGCTAGAACCTCTAGTATAATATTGAATAGAAGTGGCAGGAACAGACATAGTTGTCTTATTCCTGTTCTTAGTGGGAAAGTATGCAGTCTTTTACCATTAAGTATGGCGTTTGCTGTGGGGATTAAGTTCCCTTCTATTTTGAGTTTGTTGAGTGTTTTTATCATAAAAGGATACTGAGTTTCATCAAATTCTCTTTCTTTAATATTTTAAATCCTCACCTAAGGATATGCTTACTGATTTTAGAGAGAAAGAAGGGGAGAGAAAAAGAAACATCTATGCAAGAGAAACATTGATCAGTTGCCCCCACACACACATGCACCCACTATTCACGTATGTGCCCTGACTTGGAATCAAACATGCAACCTTTTGGTGTATGGGATGATGCTCCAACTAACTGAGCCACCCTGCCAGGGCATCACATTCTTTTTCTCAGCCACTGAAATAATGGTGTAGTTTTTTACTCTATTTATATGATGTATTACATTAATTGATTATTGGATAATTATACAATCTTGTATAACTAGGCTACATGGGTTATGGTGTTTAATTTTTTTTACATGATGCTGGATTCAGTTTGCTAGTATTTTCTTTAAAAATTTGGTGCCTATATTCATAAGAGATATTGGTCTGTAGCTTCTTCATAATATATGTTTCTAGTTTTGGAATCAGGGCTCAAAGAATTGATCTCATAGAATGATTTAGGAAGTGTTCACTCTTATTCTGTTTTTGGAATGGGCTTGTAAAGGATTGGTTTTAATTCATTTTTGAATGTTTGGTAGAATTCATTGGTGAAGCCATCTCAGACTTGGCTTTTATTTATGAGTAGTTCTTAATTATTGATCAATATCTGTACTTGTTATTGGTCTATTCAGATTGTCTACTTTTTCTTGAGTTAGTTTTAGTAGTTTGTATCTTTTTAGGAATTTATCCATTTTAGCTAAGTTATCAAATTTGTTGGCATAAATATGTTCATAGCATTCCTTTAGAATTCATTTTATTTCTGTATGATGTGTAGTAATATCCCCTCTTTTACTTCTGATTTAGTAGAGACTTTCTTCTTTTTTTCCCCTCAAACTAGTTAAATTTTGGTCAATTTTGCTGGTCTGTTGAACAAACCACCTTTTGATTTCATTAATTTTCTCTATTTTGTTAGTTTCTGCTCTAATCTTTCTATTTTGTTCCTCCTACTAGCTTTTGGTTTAGTTCCATCTTCTTTTTCAGTGCTTTACAGTTGTAGATTAAGTTATTGATATGACATCTTTTTTCTTTCTTAATGTAGACACTTACAGTTATAAATTTCCCTCTAAGAACTGCTTTACCTGCAGATCCCATAAATTTTAGTATGTTGTGTTGTGATTTGTATTCATGCCAAAGTATTTCTTGCTTTCCCCTTAGACTTAGTGTTATTTAGGATTGTGATTTTAATTTCCAAATATGTTTGAGTGTCCCCATTTTCCCCCTTTGTTGGCTTCTTTTTGTTTTTTACTGTATGATTCCTCTTATGTGATATATTCAGAATAGGTAAATCCACAGAGAAAAAAAGCATATTAGTGACTACCAGGGAATGAGTGAGAGGAGGGAATGGGAAGTAATTACTTAATAGGCAATAGTATTTTTTTTTCTGGGGTGATAAAAAAGTTTGAAATTAGAGAAAGGTGATGATTACATATCACTGTAATTACACTAAACACCACTGAATTGTACACATTATAAGGCTAATTGTATGCTATATAAATTTCACCTTAATTATGAGAATCACAACAAAAAAGCATATTAGAAGAAACAATGATATAAAGCTGAAAATGCACGTATCATCATATCCCAACATTTCACTCTCATATATATATGCTACAGAGAAACTTTAACCTGCATATAAGAAAACATATATGTATATGTCAAATATATAATATATAAATGCAGAAATGTCTGACATATCATTATGTGTTCATAATGGCAAAAAAAGCTGAAACAATCTAAATGTACTTTTTTTTGAGGAAGGAAACCATTTATACTATGGAATAACTTGGAAAAGAACCGAGATTTTTAAAAAAAAAGAGGCTTAGAGAACACTATTAAATAAGTTATAAAATGATGAAAACATTTTCATAAAGCACATCTACCATAAGTGATCATTTGTGGCCAAATTTTACTTTGACTAAACTATATTGTGGTTGTTTTTCATTGATTTTTTTATCCTTTTACTTTTTATACTTTTCTTGTTATTCAGTTACAATTGTCTGCATTTTCTCCCGATCCCTCCACCCCACCACAGCCAAATCCACCTCCCTCCCCCACCTCCACCATCCCCCTTGATTTTGTCCATGTGTCCTTTATATTAGTGACTACCAGGGAATGAGTGAGAGGAGGGAATGGGAAGTAATTACTTAATAGGCAATAGTATTTTTTTTAGCTACTGTAGATGCCTCTCCCCACTGTCTCCTCCCTACTTCCTTCTGGCTATTGATAGATTGTTCTTAACTTCAAAGTCTCTGACTATATTTTGTTTGTTTTTTTCTTTTGTTGATTATGTTCCAGTTAAAGGTGAGGTCATATGGCATTTGCCTTTCACCGCGTGGCTTATTTCACTTAGCATAATGCTCTCCACTTCCATCCTTGCTGTTGCATAGGGTATAAGCTCCTACTTTCTCTCTGCTGCGTAGAATTCCATTGTGTAAATGTACCATAGTTTTTGGATCCACTCATTTGCTGATGGGCACTTAGGTTGCTTCCAGCACTTGGCTATTGTAAATTATGCTGCTATGAACATTGGGGTGCATAGGTTCTTTTGGATTGCTGTTTCCAGGTTCTTAGGGTATAATCCCAGCAGCAGAATTGCTGGGTCAAAGGGCAGTTCCATTTTTACTTTTCTGAGGAAATTCCATACTGTCTTCCACAGTGGCTTCACTAGTCTGCATTCCCACCAACAGTGACTAGGGTTCCCTTTTCTCTGCATCCTCTCCAACATTTGTTTGTTGATTTGTGTATGTTGGCCACTCTGCCTGGTGTGAGATGGTACCTCATTGTGGTTTTAATTTGCATCTCTCTGATGGCTAGTGATGCTGAGCATCTTTTCATATGTCTCTAGGCCCTCTGTATGTCTTCCTTGGAGAAGTGTCTGTTCAAGTCCTTTGCCCACTTTTAATTGGGTTGTTTGTCTTCCTGGAGTGGAGTCATGTGAGTTCTTTATATATTTGGGAGATCAGACTATTGTGTGAGGTGTCATTGGCAAATATGTTTTCCCATACTGTTGGTTCTCTTTTCACTTTAATGCTGTTTTCTTGAGCCATGCAGAAGCTTTTTATTTTGATGAGGTCCCATTTCTTTATTCTTTCCTTTATGTCCCTTGCTTTAGGGGACATGTCTGTGAGGCTGTTGCGGCGTGGAATGTCTGAGATTTTCCTGCCAATGTTTTCCTCAAGGACTTTTATGGTGTTACAACTTATATTTAAGTCTTTTATCCATCTTGAGTTTAGTTTTGTGTATGGCGTAAGTTGGTGATCGAGTTTCATTTTTTTGCACGTAGCTGTCCAGATCTCCCAACACCATCTGTTGAAGAGGCTATTTTTTCTCCATTTTATGGTCCTGCCTCCTTTGTCAAACATTAATTGACCGTAAAGACTTGAGTTTATTTCTGGGCTCTCTGTTCTGTTGCATTGGTCTATGTGCCTGTTTTTATTCCAGTACCAGGCTGTTTTGACTACAGTGGCCTTGTAATACAATTGATATCAGGTATTGTGATCCCTCCTGCTTTGTTCTTCTTTCTCAAAATTGCTGCAGCTATTCAGCGTCATTTATGGTTCCATATGAATTTCTGAAATGTTTGTTCTATATCTGTGAAATATGTCATGGGTAGTTTAATAGGGATTGCATTGAATCTGTAAATTGCTTTGGATAATATGGCCATTTTGATAATGTTAATTCTTCCAATCCATGAGCATGGTACATGCTTCCATTTGTTTGTGACTTCCATAATTTCTTTCTTCAGTGTTGTGTAGTATTCTGAGTACAGGTTTTAATCTCCTTGGTTAGGTTTATTCCTAGGTACTTTATTTTTCTTGTTGCTATATCAAATGGGATTTTTTTCCTGATTTCTCTTTCTGCTCTTTCGTTGTCTGTATACAGGAATGCCTTTCATTTCTGAGTATTTGTATTCGGCTGTTTTGCTAAATTCATGTATTCGGTCGAGTAGATTTTGGGGAGTCTGTAGGATTTTCCATGTACACTATCATGTCATCTGCAAAGAGTGACAGTTTCATTTCCTCCTTTCTAATTTGGATGCCTTTTATTTCTTTTTCCTGTCTGATTACTGTGGCTAGGACTTCCAATACTATGTTGAATAGGAGTGGTGAGAGAGGGCATCCTTGTCTTCTTGCTGTTCTTAGTGGGAAAGCTCTAGGTTTTGTCCATTGAGTATGATGTTGGCTGTAGGTCTCTCATATATGGCCTTTATTATGTTGAGGAATGCTCCCTCCATTCCCACTTTGCTGAGTGTTTTTTATCATAAATGGCTGCTGTATCATATCAAATGCTTTTTCCGCATCTATTGATATGATCATGTGATTTTGTCTTTGCTGTTGTTGATGTGATGTATTATGTTTATTGATTTGCGAATATTGTACCATCCTTGCATCCCTGGGATGAATCCCACTTGGTCATGGTGTATCATCTTTTTAATGTATTGCTGGATGTGTGTTGCCAATATTTTGTTGAGAATTTTAGCGTCTATGTTCATCAGCGATATTGGCCTGAAGTTTTTTTCTTCGTTGTGTTTTTATCTGGTTTTGGGATTAGGATGATCCTGGCTTCATAAAAAGAGTTTGGGAGTCTTCCATCAGTTTGGATTTTTTCGAATAGTCTGTGAAGGATAGGGGTTAGCTCTTCCTTAAATGCTTTGTAAGATCCTCTCTTTGTCTTGGAATTTTGCCATTTTAAGTATGATGTGCCTTGCAGTGGGTCTCTTTGGGTTCCTGTTGCTTGGGACTCTCTGTGTTTTCTGGATTTGGGTGACTTTTTCTCTCGTCAGATTAGGGAAATTTTCCATCATTACTTTTTCAAACAGGTTTTCTATCCCTTGCTCTTCATCTTCTCCTTCTGGTATTCCTATTATACGGATATTTTTATGTTTCAAGTTGTCCTGCATTTCCCTTAATCCCTCTTCATTCTTTCTGAGCCTCTTTTCATTTTCTTGCTCTTTCTTGGTGTTTTTTTCTACTTTGTCCTCCAGCTCGCTGATCTGATCCTCTGCTTCATCAAGTCCGCTTTTTATTCCTTCTACTGTGTTCATCAATTCAGAAATGTATTCTTCATTTCCTCTTGACCCTTGTTGATAGTTTCTATTTCCTTTTTCATGTTGGTATAGTTTGCAGTGAGTTCATTGTAGTTTCCCTGTAGTTTCTGGTAGTTCTCTGTGAGCTCAGTGAGCTTCCTGATAACCACTGCTTTGAACTCAGTATCTGATAGTTGAGTTGCCTCTTTTTCAGGTAGCATTCTTTCTGAGGCTTCCTCCTGTCCTTTCATTTGGGGATTGTTTCTTTGTCTTCCCATTGTTTGTGAGACTCTTCTTGTTAGCCTCTGCTTCTTAAATTGACCTATTCTGACTCCCTGGGTTTATGGTATGAACTTCTTTGGTAGAATGCCAATGGGATTCAGTGGTGCTGTCTCCTTAATCTCCTGTGCTCACTGGTCTTCAGCTGATGTTTATGGGTGTAACAAGTTCTAACTGATCTTTTCGGCACTCCAGGTTTTGTTGTCTCACCCGTGGGAAAAGGAGAAAAAGGGGGGATAAAAAAAAGAAGGGAAGGAGGGAAAAAGGAAATAGAAAAGGAAAGGAAGGAAGGAAGAAGGCATAAAGAAAGATCGGAGGCAAGATAAGAAGGAATTTTTTAAAAATTAAAACAAACGAATAGATAAAAGAAGGCAGGAAGAAGGAATAAAAAAGGTAAAGGATGGAAGGAAGAAGGAATATGAAAAAAGAAAGAAGGACAGAAAGGAAGAAGGAATTCGGGGGGAAAGGAGGAAAGGGAAAAAAAAAGAGTCTTCTGCTGGCTTTAAACTGGTCAGGTTAGTTCTGCTGGTCCTCCTGTCTGTGGAACAGGAGGGGGTGGTTGGAAGGATTGGTTTCACTTTTCTCCCTTCCTGAGCCACACTCTTCGCTGTTGTTCAGCCTTCAGTCACGTTCCTCGGGGACCTTGTCCTCCCCACTAGGCCTTTAGTTCACCAGCTGTGCTGTCCTTGAGTTGCACCAATTATGGGCAACTCACATTCTACCTTCTTGCTCTTTGCTTTCTTAGATGCTAGGGGCTCTTGGTGCTGTTATGGGGTAGTTCAGTCCCCTACTGGGTCGAGTCTTTCTGGGGAATGCAGTCTCCCCTAGCCCTGCAGCTCCTCTCTGCTGGGCATTCTGCCTTCCTCCTAGAGAGCAAGTAGGCCCTGCAGTGCTCTGTGTGCAGGGGCTAGGTGGGAGGTGTTCAGTCCCTGTTGCTTCAGGTGTGGTCGCCTGCAGGCAGCCATGCCATTGACTAGGGTGTGCACTCATCTGGGGCTTCAGGTGTGGGCACCCAGGCTGCTGATCTGGGTGTGCACCAACCCACGGCTTTGGGCCTGTGTGCCAGGGCAGCCAGCCACCTTGGCAACCAGGCCACTGGGCCACCGATCACGGTGCTCAGCATCCTTGGCTTCAGGTTTGTGCTGGGGCTTCTTATGCGGTGTTCAGAGTCCAGGGGCTGAGGGAGTGGGGCTGTAAGAGTCCAGGGCTGCTGCAGAGAATTCTTTAAACAGCCTGAGTGCCTTTATTTTCTCTTTTTCTTTTTGAGAAATTTTTCCTATTTAAGCCCCCCAGTCCAATCAAGCACCTGGCCTCTCACACTGCCCAGCCTATCTCTCTCCCAAGAATCCTGCAGCAGACCCTGTGGCCTGGTCGGGGGCTGCAGCCGCCCTGGTCTCTGCACTGGTCCCTGGGACCTTATTGTCCTTAAGCACTCTTCTTCCCATCTGATTTTTCAATGTCCTCAACAATTGTTTGTCTCTGATTTTCATATATGCTGGAATACCATTGGCTGTTTGTTCTGTTCCTCAGGTCAGCTAGATGTTTCACTGTTGGGGAGGGGAAGTGGACTCCGCTCCCACCTATCTCTCTGCCATCTTCAAAAGTCACTTCCAGGAACTACTTTAGCATATCTTTAAGGTGGCTTTGTTAGCAACATATTTTCCTAGTTTTTTTTTTTTTTTTTTAATTGGGGAAAGTCTTTATTTCACACTCAGTTTTGAATTGTAGCTTTTCTGTTAAACTTCTAACAAGAATTTGTATTTTTTTCAGTTATTCTACATTTTAACTACCAAATTTCCATTTGGTTCTCTCTGAAATTTCTCTCTCTTTATTGAAGCAACCAACATTGCCATCATATTTTTATTTACTTCTTTAATCAAGTCTGATTTTAGTTCTCTGAACAAATTTATACTGACTTTAAAATCATTTCCTGTTATATTGACATCTGGTCATTCTATCAGGCAATTTCTGTTGCCTGTTTTGTTTTGTTTTGTTTCTGGTACATGGGTCATATTTTCTTAGTCTTTGCATGCTTAGAATTTTTTGTTGGAAACTGGACATTTAAGATAAAATATTGTAGCAAGTCTGGGTATGGGCCCCTTCTTTTGGGGCTTATTATTGTTATTTGCACCTTGATTTGTTTAGTTACTAACTGAAGATTTTAATGAATTCTATTCCTCCTCAGTTCCACAATCTCAGTCTTTGATAAAGCTCCTCAGGAAATCACAGCTTTGCATGTGCCCATAGTCACTCTGAGATTGTAGTATTACTGGTAAGACTCTTCTTGTACTGTGTCCCTGACCACACCCAGAAGTTAACCTCCACTAATCACCTGCTGATATCTCTATTAGTTACAATAATGCCCTGGGACACAACTTCTTCTACAAACTAATCTAATCTAATCAGAATAACTTCTGAGGTCAGTTGGTGAATCAGCTGTCCCTGATCTCCCCTACAAACTAGCCCGTGACCTATAGTCTAGGCTACATTGACATCAAACTCACAATTTTCTTCCCAATTCCATTGACCACAGTCTCCATTATTTTTAGGCTTAAACTTCTCCATCTCTGTTGCAAAACATATCCGTTCTTAAAAACAGGAGCTATCTGTTTTATGGCCTCCTTTCTCTCTTGTCTTCTCCCTTCCCAGGAAAATCTGAGCCTGGGTTCTAGATCTGGTAGTGGAGATAATGGTAAGCTTTCCTTTGAGTGACATCCCCATTCTAGGAGCTCAGTGTTCAGTGTAGAGAGGTGACAGTATGGTATGGAAACACCACCTCATGAACTGGAGAAAGGTCAATTGAGGTCCCAGCATTTTCACCAGGCCTTGGCCAAGATAAAGCCACTGTTTCAAAAGTGTGGTTAAACAGAAGAGGGTCACCATCTTTTGACTGCACTGCTCAAGACTTAGTCTCATCAACATGCATCTGGGGACAGGATAAAAAAGAACTGACATCCTGCTTTTCTTGAGAAAAAAAAAAAATCCCTCCATCAGGGAGCTAAGTAAAGAGGGAATCCTATGTTCTTGGCTGCAGCAATATGAAGTGAAGTCTCAGTTTACTGAACCAAGAAGGCAGAGGAAGAGGGTGGTCTTGGTTCAAATACCAGATTTTCTTAATAATATTTTATAGATATTTTTGAACAGATATTCCTTCATTTCCTGTATGTTCTTATGACCAGAAGCTTTAAATATTTAATGGTTGTATGCATATAGTAATATATATAGAGAGTATATAATAGATTATATATAGTTTTCTTCATTTTTATTAGGGAGCATGTTAGTGGAACTCCTTGCACTGTCATATCAGAAGTTGATCTCCTCTAAAAATATCTCTACATATACATATAATTAAATATATGATTCCCAAAGAAATCGATTACATTGAAATACAATTTTATTTTATCCTCACCCAAGGACATTTTTTTCATTGCTCTTTAAAGAGAATCATCGATGAGAGAGAGAAGCATTGATTGGTGGCTTCCCATATGTGCATGGACCAGGGATCACACATGCCAAGAGTTGGGATCAAAGGTGCTACTTAGGTATGTGCCCTGACTGAGAATCAAAACTGTAACCTGAGTCACACTGGCAAGGGCTCAAATATAGTTTTAAAAATACACTTATAATATATCAATATATGTACTTTTAAGTTAAATGATAAAATATAGTGACAAGTCTAATAAATGACATAATTCCAAAATAGTGATGGTTATAAACTGTATTTCAAAATATCTGGTAAATGTTAATATACTAGTAATTTACAAATGTCCATGATTTTTACCATAGAAAAATTACATGGACACCTAAAACTGCTGTAGTTTGTTATCTCCATTCACAATGAAAAAAAAAGTTACATTAAAATTAGAGATTAGTAAAAATAAAGATATACATTTTCCCTTACAAATTTTTGAGCCCTTTGAATTATATTTATGGAATTTTAGGAGGTTCACAGACCCCAATTTCAGAACCCCTGCTCTAAATGTTCCTTGAGATGTGGAGAAAGGAAAAGGCATCCTAACATCAATGTATGGTTGTCTCTCGAGCTCCCCCAACTGGAGACCTGGCCCACAACCCAGGCGTGTGCCCTGGGAATTAAACGGGAATTAAACCAGTGACCCTTTTGTTCAAAGTCCAGCACTCATTCCACTGAGCCACACCTCCAAGGGCAAGAATTTCATCTTGTTCTATGGTCAATAAAGCACTACTAAGGAACAATTAAGATTTAGGCTATTGCAAAATCTAAATGTATTTCTTCAGTTTCCTTTACCTCCATTTCTTCTATATCTCGACAGCTAAAACGATGATCTATATTTTTATAATATCTTTCTCTATTGTGTTTTGCTTTCATCATATCCAGTCCATCTTCTCTTAAATGGTTCAAAATGTTTCTGTTAAAATTCTGCTCAATTCTTGTTACCATGATCATCTTACACAATCCCTCTTCAGACCCCTTCACTGACTCCAAAATTGCTTGCTATCAAGAATGGATACTTATTATCCTTATCTGAAAAGCTCACTGCAACATCACTTTCCCATCTCTCATTTCTTCTCCCTCCCCAAGGGTTGGCTCAGGATATGACATGTGCAGTACAGCACTGCAAGCTGATGTTTTTCAGTGGAAAGTCCTAACACTAGGATCCAAGAGGAAGGTGATTCTGTCATAGGCTCAAGGAGATGTCATTCTGGACAAATTTACACTGCCCTTCTCCTTTGTTACTTTGGGATGTCACTATTATTTGGAAAAAAAATATTATCCAGATCCTCTATTAAACCTTTTTTCACCTATCTAACCAACGCCTTTCCTTCTCCTTTTCAAATCCTGCCCAAAAATGTCTCTGATTTTTTAAAGTATTTCATTCACTTTCTTTCACTTCTGGAGAAAATCAGTGATTAATTCATAAATCCACCTCTCAACACTTGTGCAACAGGCAATTTCAATTTAAAGGATCCCACACTGTTTCCTTTCATAAAATTGCAAACTAAAGGCAAGTCACTATATAGGTACTGCTTGTTAAGGCCATTTGATTACATGTCAGTCTCTTAAACACACACTTTCACTTTTCAGCCAGTTTCTGTAGTAACACTACCAGAGGGTTACCCACGACGCAGTGTGCACATGATATTTTTACTGAGTTGTACATTAAAACCTGTTTGTTTTGTGAACCAATGTCATCCCAATAAATTTAATAAAAAGTACATAAATGAATAGAAAAGTTAATATTCATAAGTAAGTGATATGAGAAAAGAACGATGAGAAATTCTGTTTACCATTCAACAGGTAAAGTTATTCTCTTTTTTTAAAAAAGGTTTTATTCATTTATTTTTAGAAAGAGAGGAAAGGAAGGGAAATAAGAGGGAGAGAAACAGAGGTGTGAGAGTCATCGATCAGTTGCTCTCATACATGCCCCTACCGGGGACACTTCTCAGGTATATACCCTGACTAGAAATCAAACCAGGGACCTTTTGCTTAGTTGCCCAACCTACTAACCCACACTGGTCAGGGCATTATTTATTTATTTTAGTAAAGGCTTTTACAGGCAAAATGTGTCTATTGGGAAACACTCAGCACAACAGAATCATTTCTGTGCCCAGGTAGATGGCCCATTGTAATATTGCTTTATCTACTGCTTATACAAATTCTCCACAATGATGATTATGTACAAAAAGGCACTTTTTCTACCTGTACATGTGGTAACCTCTTTCTCTAATAGCTAATCCCGTGCTGTTTGCACAATGTTCAGAAAAGGAAGAGAGTTAAACTAAACTGTAGATAGGCTCTCTTATGCTCAATTGTCCTGGCATTGAGTAGAAATTTCCACTCAGTTACTATTACTATTCTCATGGCATTCCTAAAATATTTCTGACTCATCCCCAAATGCCACACACACACACACAGACACACCCCAATCCTCCCAAATCACTGAAATTAAACAAAATAAATCCTGAGGTGGATGTTGTGTACATAACACTTCTTACATCTCTCTTCCAGTATCTGTAAGGTAGGGTGGGAATGAGAGTCTTAGCAAAAGCTTCAATAATGCAAAATTCTACTTTATAAACTATTGGGAGATCCTGTGAACAAAGTAAAGCCAATGAGTGGGAAACATGAGGGGAGAGAGTGGTAGATTGGCTGTTTCTGACAGATTCAATATGTCCAAAAAGGATATATTGAGTTTTAGAATCTGGCAGAATATTGTGGATGTCCAGCAGGATGTTAGAAATCCATGTATATTTGTATTTCATAAATTTTATGTTTTACACCAAAATGCCAGACTCACACTTTTAGACATTTACAGTGTTGATCAGCGTAGAAAGTTTTACCTAGACAACTGCACTGGGGTAATAAAAAACAATATGTGAAAAAATGAATTCATAGATTTACTATTATATTCTTATTTGGGGCACTGCCTTTGGTTCAGTGTGCAGCCCTTAAAGCACATAAGTTTTGAAGCATTTGGCTCTAGATAGGATACATTTCTTCCTGATGCTTTTTACATAACAAAAGGTTGACCTATTCACATTATTATGGCATCACGAGCACCATGTTTTGTACTCGGTTTTCCAGAAACAACACACTATCTGTTATTTTCTTTATCTAAACATTTCCTCTGAGCTCTAGAGTGTAGTTACCTTTCCCAAGAGTTGAAATCTGAAGGCTGACCACTTACAGAAAAAAGAGAAGGATGTTTAATAATCTTTAAGAATTAGTAGAAGAAAAAAGGAAACAAAATATAACCAGAGACATTGAAGTTAAGAACAATCTAACAATGGGCAGGGGTGAGTGGGGAGGGGACAGTGAGGAGAGGGGATTACAGGAACTACTATAAAGGATACATGGACAAAATCAAGGGGGAGGGTAGAGGTGGGGGAGGGAGGGGGGTTCAGCCAGGGTGGGGTGGAGGGATGGGGAGAAAAGGCACACAACTGTAATTGAATAACAATAAAAAATTAAAATAAAAAAAAGAATTAAGCATATCATATTTCTAATGACACTAATGAAGTCAATAAAATTAGATAATATAATTGTCTCTCACCCAAAAGAAATGTCCCTAGCACCCTTTTTACACATCTACCATTACCTATGTAATTTAGGCAAAAAGCTTTGGCTTTTACATGAATTACTTTGGATTGTTATGTAGTTGTTTTCAGCATGAATTGTCCAGATTGATATAGTGTGGAGTGATGAAAGAAAATCAGGCTGCTTTTAAATGGATGTGGGAGTTGGATTTTATGCATTAGGTGCATGCCATTCACCACTATTGCCTTTGATGTTTGCAAAGGATACCTTTTGTGGAAAACACAGAAGACATGGTACATAGAGCACTTAGGGATCTTTAACCCAAATCTAAATGACAATAATAGGATACAGATTACTCTATAGGCTTTGATGAAGAAGTACACAGTCCAGACCTAGTATTTTAGTGATCCTAGCTTCACTCCTGTGTTGGTTACTTTCTTGAACCACACTGGATGTCTTTGCAATAGGCATTATGCAAAATGTTTGTCAGGAATGGAAATTGAAAGCAAAGTTGGTTTAATAAGTAGATTAAAAATAAGATGATCAGACAACCCATATGAGTCCAGCCTATACCATCTTGGTATAGGGAAACTTTAATTGAGTTGTCAAGTAACTATGAAAAGTCCCACATAGGTTTCAGTCAAGTTACACTAAACCTAGTTAAAGAAAAGCCATTAAGGGATTTGAAAGGTTTTACAAATTATAATACTTAAACCAAAACAAATACTTTTGTGAACAATAACAACCTATAATGTAAACAAATAATTTACAAGTGTTCTTTATAGATTCTAACCCTCCTGATCCTGAACTTGCAAGGAATATTTGGAGACATAGGCCAAGATGGGTGTTTTCTCTTTGGCCTGGGGTTATTGGGGGAAGTTTGAGGAGAATACTCCTTGTTGTCTTGTCCTGGCTGTAACAATGCCACTTCGATTCTGCAACACTTACCAGACTCAGCCTGGAAACCATACAGAAATACTAAGGAATTGTTTGTCTTGCTAATTTGGTCCACAGTGAATGGTCCACAAAATGAAAGCCTGAGTTCAAGAGCAGATTGTATTTGCTGCATGCATCCACATTACTAACAATTCCATGATTGATTATAGCTTCTGAGATGTAATTTTTAAGTACATATACATCTTCCAATAGTGCTATCCAAAGACATGTGGAATCAGCCAATGAATTAGGAATGACCTCATCAATATATACAGTTGGTTGACACTAGTAACCATGATCAACATTGAATTGAAAGCAGTAGTCAAATTTGGCACTGGAGTATATAAGATTCCATTGAATAGTTATTTACAAAAGACTTTTTGTGATGTGAATAATGGCATTTTCAAGCCAACTTAAGGGTGAATTAGGTTGGAAAATATAAAAACATTCCATCTATACTGGTGATCCTAGAGATTCTCAGCAGTAATTATAGCAATAAACAATTAGTTTATCATTAGGGTCACATGTTCTGCTAGTTAATTTGTATTTAAAATGAGTTATACTGTTTGTACTCATCCACATCTCTGAGATAGGCTCTGAAGTCCTGCTGGCTGGAAGCTTGACTATGGACATCTATAAAGAAAAATCCCAGCAGTTACTTGTAATATTTACAACATCAAGGTGAAAAAACAATAATAATAGGCATAGCCAACCCCATGATCTCTTAGGAGTAGGGGTACCCATGTTCAGGCTTGGACACTTAGGTGAGCTCATGGGAGAAGTGGTACAAAATGAAGATTTTTTAGAACTATCAAGGAGAAAATATAATTTTGCATAGTATGGTTTTAAAATTATTTGTAGCTTTTCACTTTTAATTCAATTTGTAAATTGCTTACCAAATGTGGCCCTGATTTTGAGCTTTCAGAGGCAACTGAAGTTCTCTACTTTAACTTCTTTTAGGTTTACTTCCTGTGATAGTTAATCTTATATGTTAACTTGATTGAGCCACAAGTACCCAGATATTTGGTCAAACAATATTCTAGGTGTTTCTGCAAGGGTGTTTTTACATGGGATTAATGTAAAAATGGTAAGCTGAGTAAAACAGATTGTCTTCCTTAATGTGACTAGCCCTCAACCATTAGGTTGAAGGCCTGAATATAACAAAAAGGCTGAGCTTCCTTCCCCCTGCCTGAATGCTTTTAAACTGGAGCATTGGGTTTTTTTTCCTGACTTTGGACTGAAACTGAAACATGAGCTTTTCCTGGGTCTTCAACCTGCTATATTTCAGTCTGCCCTCAGCTATCCTGGTTCTCAGGTCTTTAGGCTTGGACTGGAACTATACCATTGGCTCTCTTAGGTCTCTATTTTACTGACTTACCCTGTGGATCTTGGGATTTGTCAGCCACCAAAATCACATGAGCCAAATCCTTATAATAGAACTTTTTGTTTCTATACCTATGTCTCTAACTCTATCTCTACCTATCTATATTTATATCATCTATATCTATATCATCTATCCATGTCTACATGTCACGTACTTTCAGTTCTGTTTCTTTTGAGAACCCTAAGTTTTCAATGGCTGTTTGAGAAATGCTGATCCTATTATCTTTTCCGTGAGTCCACAGGCACAGGTGTTCTTTTTTCCTAAGTCCAGACAGTCCATTTAGACCCTACCTCTTTAACATATCCAACCTTTCTCCATTGGTTCCTTTCCATGTGGCTGCAACCATACATAGGTCTTTTTTTTTTATCTAAATAAAAACCATTGCAGCCTTCCTCCCCACACTCTAACCACATGGCACCCTGTCTTAGCTCTCACCTTATACCCCTCTTTTTCATTGTTAAATTTCATAAGAATTTGTAAGTATTTGTACCTTCTGTGCTTCACTGCCCACACAATACTTAATACCCTGCAATAAAATGTCTGTCCTCATCACACTAAAGTGTTTTTTCCAGAAATTTTCTAATCACCAATTTACCAATCTGGATTCTTGGGACAGCAGTCAGACTGTGCTATGGGAGGAAAGTAAAGAATTAGAGACAGTAGTGGGCTATTCTCTTGGAAAGGGTGAACAACACAGAAGAGAAAGAGGAAATAAATCTAGTGGGGGGATATCAAGTTGGATGAAAACTTGTTTGCTTCAATGGAGAAAACTTGAGTAAGTCTACAGAGAAAATACACAAGACATAATTGATAGAGCAAGAACCAGAGGAGGTGAAAAGGGAGAGAACCATTTCAAAAACACTTGGGAAATGTCTCTTATGAACAGAGTGAACAAACTAATGGTACCAAGATTATCTATTACTATTCATCCAACTAGAATACCTGATATTCCCAGCCCTGTCATCATGGAAACAATGGAACCCTAGATTCTGCTGCAAGAGTTGTGGGAGAGTTTGAACAGCACTTGCATTTTCCCATAGAAATAAAGCTCTAAATCATGACTAGATGTGGGTGAAAAAGGATTATTATTCTGTTCAGCTATACTACAGGTTTAAACAGGCTTTTATGATCTGGTCTGGAAATCCAACTACCACTTATAACTTTGTTTTTATGGGGAATCTCTCTCTCTCTCTCTTCTCTAAAAGTCATAGAATCCACATTGGAAATGGCCTGTTGATAACTGGGAGGCTGTCCACCTATTCCATTGACACCAACACTGGGGGGGGGGGGCAAACAATCTTGGGAACTCATATAAAGAAATTCTTTTCAAAATTATTTTCCAAACCAACAAATACAACAAAAGCAACTTTTTGATTTGTGGACACACCTCAATTTAACACAAAAAGTGGCATTACTCAGATTGTTTGGCTTTCATATTTATCACTTTTGGCTCCAAATGACTCTTAACTATTCCTTAAAATCAATTTAACCTTTTCAGTAGAAATGTTTTTGGCCCCTGAGGAAATTCCAAAGAATGGATCACAGGCTCTGAAGGCAATATAAGAAGATTTCCAAAGATCATTTTGAGCCCTGCGCAGTGTGCCCCATTTGATTGGGTGTTGCCCCACAAAGCAAAAGGTTGCTGGTTCAATTCCTAGTCAGGGCACAAGCTAGGATTGAGGGTTTGGTCCCCAGTCAGGAGTGTACTTGAGGCAACAGTTTGATGTTTCTCTCTCACATGGATGTTTCTCTCCCTCCTTTCCTCCTCTCTAAAAATGAATAAATAAAATATTTTTTGAAAAAGATCATTTTGAACAATTGTAGCCACTTCAGAATAAGTTTATGAACTCCAATGTTACCACTCTCAGGTATGCAAAATCATTTTGTTAAGTTCTAATACATTTTATTTTTTTAAAGCATAGGCTATATTTTAGAGTGCTTACTAGTTGTCTTTTAAGAGATTGATTTCTTTTCTGCCCAGCTAGTTTATATATGCTAAGAGCCAAGAACTGTAGTTTCTTTGTAGTCTTATCTTTAGTCCAAGGTGGTACCTTGCAAATAGTTGATGTTTAATGAATGTTGTAGATTGATAATGAATATAATGCATGTTTTCTTGAGTCTGGTATTGATGATCTATGCATGTAGATAGTAGTAAAACTCATCTGGATTGTTTTGAAAATAACATAGTACATATAAAAGAAAAAGGTTGCAAAAAATTAAAGGAACATATAGAATGAGTGATGGCATAGTGCCAAAATTTGCTCTTAACACAAACCAAATGGAAAAAAAAATAGAGAAGAGTCTAGAAGGTAGAAAGATCAATCTCAGTTTTTGAGCATAAGAACAGAACTACATATTGAAACTTACAATTCAATCTGACACTTTGGGTGTAACTCTCATTCTACAAGCATATTCCACCTTTCTACCTCAATTCTTGAACCTTCCCAGGCACCCTCCAATCCTAATCTGTTGACTAGTTCCACATGTGACATTTAATTCTTCATGTCTTCATTTCTTTGCTGGAAACGGCTCCACATCTAAAAAACAAACTTAGTGTCTTATTGTCAACTTCTGTAGTTTGTTTCTAAATTTTGCTGAATATATACCAAAGAATGATATTTTCCTCAATTTATATAAGAATGTCAGAGTACAGGTTAAACAAAACTGGTACCCCAATGAAAAACTCCACATATCAATATTTTAATACCTATTTCATATTTTAAAACATGCAAATGAAATCTGAGTTGTTACTGAAGAGATAAAATGAAAAATTATGATATTGGAAAAAACAAGAGTGCGAATATTCATGAAGAATGACAAGCATATATTTCTCTAAAATGTACTGCTCTACTTCCCAGGGGAGGCCATCTGGTCTCTTTAATTGCTGATTAAAACCTATTAGTACAAAATTGTATACTACCTTATTGGGTTTCACCACAAGCCCTCTGGTTTCATCCTTAATCTTATGGTTTTCTCTTAAATTTTTTCTGTTAATGATACAAATTGAAAACAACAGCAACAGCTCATGTTTAAGCTGGGTAAAGTCTACCAGGGTTCACGCAAATTGTTTTCATTAATATCTATAATCACTGCCTTATCCCACAGAGGCAGAGATAATAACAACTCAGGCCTGCACACACACATAAACTGTTCTCTTGGCCATTGGAACAGCCAGCTTCTTACTCCTTGCCTATGTTACTGGTATCTTAAGTCCCTCAAGTGAAGTGGCAATGGTGTCAGAAACACTAATGGACCCTATCTCACACATGTTTCTTGAAAGTGAGTCATGATGACACTGGAGTGAAAGAACCTTGCATTGCTTTACACTAAATACAAGAATAACACTGACCTGACTTATCTACACGTTACAATCACTGGTTCATAATTCCAAGTCCCTTAACTGACTATTTTGTCAGTGTTTTGGACCTAGCTTCTTTACCTTAACTGTTTATTAGTGAAGTCTGTTCTCTACTCAGTCCAAATTTTCTTCTTTAAAAAAAAAAAGATTTTATTTATTTATTTATTTTTAGACAGAGGGGGAGGGAGTAAGAAGTAGAGGGAGAGGAACATCAATGTGTGGCTGCCTCTTGCGTGTCCCCCACCAGGGACCCAGCCCACAACCCAGGAATGAACCCTGACCAGGAACAGAAGTAGTGACCCTTTGGTTCGCAGGCCAGCACTCAATACACTGAGCCACACCAGTCAGGGCCAAATTTTCTTCTTAATAAAATATTTTCCCACTGGTTATTGTTCTCCCAGTCACCTCTCACTGTCTCTTATTTCTGAGCCATAGCTACTTCTTCAGATAGTCTTCATTGCTCTGTAAATTAACTTATTCTTTTAGAGAAGACAAAGACAGCACCTAGTTACCCAAGTTTTAATCTATATTGACTACCAAATTTGCATACAATTCTAATAAATTAACTATGCAAATAGTATAGAGTAGGGCAGCATTTCCAAAAACTATCATGCATGGTATTTGTGATATGTGAGATGAGTTTAGGTAATATATGAACTAATTTTTATGATAACAGTTATATATTTATTTTATTTTATGGAGATACACAAAACCACACATGCATATATATGACTAGCACTAGAAAACTATGATTACTCAGATTCTATTACCTAAGATAAAATTAAGGTTTTTAAAAAGGAGGGGAAATTATTTTTAATTAAGTAAATAATAGTATAGGTGTTAATATAATTATGGCAAACTAATGAATGTGGTACTCAAAATACCAAAGTTTGAGAAACATTTGTGTTGTGATTAAAAACTTTTCCATGTTTTAATGTCCCATTCTGCCACTTATCAACTATGTGACATTGGGCAAGTCCTTCTCATTGAGTCTCAGTGTTCTCATCCATGAAATGCATTGATAATATCACTTACTTAACAGGGGTGGGAAACAAAAAAGGAGTAACCTTTCTTCCTGAAATAGATAGGTACATCTATTCCGCTCCTGGAACCATACTCTAAGAACCCTGAAACACCAATCCAAAAGAACCTATGCACCCCAATGTTCATAGCAGCACAATTTACAATAGCCAAGTACTGGAAGCAGCCTAAGTGTCCATCAGCAAATGAGTGGATCCAAAAACCATGGTATATTTACACAATGGAATTCTACGCAGCAGAGAGAAAGAAGGAGCTTATACCCTTTGCAACAGCATGGATGGAACTGGAGAGCATTATGCTAAGTGAAATAAACCAGGTGGTGAGGGACAAATACCATATGATCTCACCTTTAACTGGAACATAATCAGCAAAAGAAAAAAAGCAAACAAAATGTAACCAGAGACATTGAAATTAAGAACAATGTAACAATAGCCAGAGGGGAGTGGGGAGGGGATAGTGGGGAGAGGGGTCTATAGGAGCTACTATAAAGGACACATGGACAAAATCAAGGGGGAGGGTAGAGGTGGGGGAGGGAGGTGGGATTGGCTGGGGTGGGGTGGAAGGATGGGGAGAAAAGGCATACAACTGTAATTGAATAACAATAAAAATTAAAAAATATAAAAATTAAAAAAATTTAAAAAATAATTAATTAATTAAGACTTGAGCCCTGAAACTGGTCTTTCAAACTAGTATGAAAGGAAGGGAAACTATAGTTATAAAACAAAACATTGCATCATCTAATAGTTGAGGCAAAGGAGAGGGTGATTTGAGGGAAGATAATTGTTTGAGCCTTTGCTCCAACAATCTTTCAGGACATCAGAAGCTAATTTTTGTTAGATAATGAAAGAATAGAGTGATATGTATAAAACACTCTCATCTAGAATAAGAGACTGCTCTTTGAACAACCTTTCCATACCTCTGTGTTTACCATATTGCTTTGTTTATTTATTTCTTTTTTATTGTTGCTCAAGTACAGTCGTCTCCATTTTCACCCCACCACACCCCCTACCCCACCCATCCCCGCCTCCCACCCTTGATTCTACCTCCTTTGGCTTTGTCCATGTGTCCTTTATACATGTTTCTTGATGGCCCTTCCTCTATTTTCTCCCATTACCCCTCTCCACCCTTCCCTCTGATCACTGTCAGTTTGTTCTTTATTTCAATGTCTCAGGTTATATTTTGCTTGTCTGTTTATTCTGTTGATTAAGTTCCACTTATAGGTCAGATCATACGGTATTTGTCTTTCATTGTCTGAGTTATTTCACTTAGCATAATGCTCTGCAGTTCCATCCATGGGTAGGAGCTCAAGAAAGAAAGACCTTCTTTCTTGCTTGCTTTCTGCTGCGTAGTATTCCATCATGTAAATGTACCATTGTTTTTTGATCCATTCATTTAGGAAAACATAGGCAGGAAAATCTCAGATATTCCATATTACTTTAGAAGTTATATGTTTCCATGTTTGTTTCTCCCATCAGTTTGTGAGTATCTTTAGAACAACAACTATGTTTTTTCATCTTTGTATCTCAATATTTAACCCTGTTTAGCCCAATATAATTGTTCAATAACTGGCTGTTGGACTGAAAATAAGAAGGCTGATTATTTTTTTAAAAACTAAAACCTTTAAGACACTAGGAACACTATGATGTAATATGATATGTGATGACTGGCATATTAATGAGGACAGATATTCACTTTTCAACTTGTAAATGGCCTCATAGTACTAGAAGTGTGTCTATGTGTGTGAATTATCCTGGATATAATTAAAATGGAAAGACACCTAGGTGAACATAAGTAGTGACATGGTGAATATAATGCAGAGAAAAACTACATTATCCCCGAAACAAAATAAGAACTTTGAGAAATCCTTGGGAAGAGATGAAAAAACTCTGCTACCCATAGATGACAAATTCCATATCTCATCCTACAATTCATTTAACTGATAACAATACATTTTTATTATTTTCTCAATGAAATCTGGTAATCATAGCATGATGCCTGAAAACACTATCTCCCCACATTAACTGCATTACTTTTCTTTACATTTTAAGTAAATGAGTAAAGAGAAGATGATAATTATCATTGCTAACTACCCTTCGGAAAAAAATCAAAACTGTTGAAACATGGAACCATCTTACTTTAATCTTTACTAACAAGAATAGATCTTTTAAAAAACTCCTGATGGTTACTCTGTAATAGTTAAGCAATAAAAACAAGCAATAATAATAATTATTATTAAATAATTATGAGTGGACCATACTGTCCACTCATAATATCGTTTAATAGATAAACATATCTAAAGATTGAGGTAATGTTTTATAACATTTGAAGTTAGGAAACAAATCAATTATTACATTATTATTCTAGCCTTTTGACACAATATCAATAGGTTTCCTGCCTGCTGATAAGTGGACAACTTTGAGGGGTGAAAATCACACCTAAGACTCCAAGAACCCTTTTAGGGTTTCATAAAACCCTAACCTAGTAATTTTTTAGAGCTTTACAAACACTAGCTAGTGATTGTGTTTTCCTGATGTGGATATAACTTGATTGAAATTGTATCAAGACATGGCTACTAACTTATTTCACATGATATGTTAAATAGGAAACACAAATATTTTAGATATTAGTTATTGAATTGTGGTCAAATCAAAGATCTAGAGAAAAAAGGTTAAACATTCAACCATGTATTTAATATTTTTTTCTTTCACATATGAACACTGACATATTTATTTAAAAGCATGTAATATATTAAACAGATTTGGGAAACACACCTAGAGAGGAGAGGAGTACAAATAATAAACATTTTCTGATCATCCCAGGTGTAAAATGTCACAAAACTCCTTGAATTTGGTTCTCAATTTTATGTTATTGTTGGGGCCAGTCTGTCTACGAACAAACAAACAAAAGCCCAAATTTGAGACATCCCAATGACAATCCTCTTCTTAACATGATGTGATTGAAAGAGCAAAATTTTGACCTAAATGTTCACCTCTGATATTTCAAAAACAATAAAAGGAGCAGAGTGGGAATCAGGAGGTCTAGATTCTAATCCTAAGCTGTATCTTTAACTTGTTTTACCCTGTCTTTTGACCTTTTGGAGACTTGTTTTTCCCATTAGTATACCAAAAACAACATCTGCTTCACAGGATGAGTTTGAAAATTAATGAGATGATGTCTGAGAAGTACTCGAATATCGGGTGTTCTGTTAATTCTTGGTACTGTTATTCAATATTAAAATTAATTACCTTTCTCAAAGCTACCTAACTAACTTGCTGTACCTGTGATCTGATCTTAGCACATAGGTGTAAAAAAGAAAATGTCAAACTGGACACCTTGTCCTTCTCAGTTTAACCAATTGTGGTGAAATTTCATTAGTGATCAGCCAGATTTTTCTTCTTAAGGGTTTCTTATTCAGAGTGTGGCTCAGTGGATTGAGTGCTGACCTGCAAACTGAAAGGTCTCCAGTTGATTCTGGGTCAGGGCACATGTCTGGTTTGTGGTCCAGGTCCTCAGTTTGGGGTGTGCGAGAAGCAACCAGTCGATCTATCTCTCACACATCAATGTTTCTCTCCCTTTCTTTCTCCCTCCCTTCCCCTCTCTGTAAAAGTAAATAAAATCTTTTTAAAAAAGGGAGAGTGCATGGCCACCACAAATAGGTATTTTGCAAATTGGTTGTTCTTGAATGTGAGTTCTTAACAATACTAATAATGAAGGATTTCCACATATTATTTTGAGAAAGTGCACTCTTGACCAATAGTTTTTCTCTCTGGAAAGGACAAAAAAAATCTTCTTCAGTAACTAAAGGAGTAAATATTACAGGGTTGAATTTGCAAATAACACAATAAGATCATATAGGGCCCTGGCTGCTGTGGCTCAGTGGATTGAGTGCTGGCCTGCAAACCAAAGGGTCATCAGTTCAATTCCCAGTCAGGGTACAAGCCTGGGTTGTGGGTCGTGTTTCCAGTTGGGGACAAGCAAGAGGCAACCACATATCAATGTTTCTCTCCCTCTCTTTCTTCTTCCCTTCCCCTCTCTCTAAAAAATAAAATAAAATAAAGTTTTTAAAGTAACATTTTTAAAAAGTATCTTTTAAAAAAATGATCATATAGGTAATTTTCCTGGTAGTCCTGACCGGTATTCGACAGTTCCCTGGAGGAATATAATTTTTAGTTTTAAAAAAGTAAAAGCACATGCCCTGAAATAATGAAGATAATAATAAATAATTTTAAGCAAGTACTTTTTATATATGATCTTATTTAATACATGTTGAAAACATTTCTCTGAGACAAATGGTATCAGCCTGGTTTTTGAATACAGAAACGAAGTCTCAGGAGGGTTTGCTATCTTGCTCATGGATTTAGTAAGAGATATCATATTTAATCCCAATTATCTGACTACAAATTTTATGTATCTTCCATTATATTGTAATAGCTGAATACTGTATAGAGATGTTCCAAGGTATCCATCCTCCACCCCCCCAAAAAATCTCTTACAGTAAATTTGTAGCTTTCTGTTGAACCAGAATTCTATTCAAATTGCTTTTTCACTGAAGATTTCTATAGGTTACCTAGTTGGTTACCCAATCTGCTTTGCCCTTATGAGTCTGTCTTTGATTACCTTCTTCAGAACTAGGATCATAAGACATTAAAAATAAGCTTTTAAGACTGTTTCCTGTTGCTCTGCATAAACAGCCTTCCATCAACTCAATCACATTGCTTGCTTTGTGCATCTTTCTTTTCTCTATATATTTCTTTTCTCCCCCTGTTTTTCCTCTTTGAAGGCCTTGTCCCTAGCAAAGTTTCCACTTGAAATATAGCTATTTCCTATAAGAAATTCCAGGATATGAACAGTTGTACTACCCAGTACCATATGCTGTGGCTTCAGCAAAAATACCTCTCACAAAAGACAGTGTTTTCAGTTCTAACAATATCCCTCCTGCATGGTGAGCCCAGCTCTTCCACGTAATGTTTTTTTCAACTTTAGCCTCTTAAAACACTTTTCCTAACTTTGTCAATAGACTCTTTTTGGGGGCAGGGGAGGGGGGACTATGAACCAAGAAGCTCCTGGTGAAAAACAAGGCAATAAGTTAGTCAAGTAACTAAACTAGGGGAAAGTTGAAGAAAAAAGACTTTAAGAAAATATTGTTAGCATGGATGGTTAAGTAGCAACAGGGATAAATGTAGGACACAGGTGGTTGGCATGTGTTTTGAGCAAAGGCAACATTAACCAACTGACAGCAAAATTCCTTTAGAATACCGCTGTTTGCTATATAGGCTCACAGGAGTAGAGGATACGTTTTCCTCAAGACAATTGTTTCTATTGTGTCAGATTGCATTACACCAAGTAAAGCCTGGCTAAAATTTTGTCTGGTTTATAACAGGAGTGTATTTTAATTCCACTGCCACACCAACCAATCCCTACGTGTGTACAATGATAACTTAGTCCAGGGAACAAAAGGACTGCCTGACCCAGTGCCTTCTGGCATACAGAATCCACATTGCTTTTTATCTAAAATATTGTCTTCAAACTGACAAGGGAGCACCCTTGTGGATATCAGCTACTGTATTATTCTAGCAAGTGAAGAAATTCCAAGTGACTCCATTTTAGTCATCTCACAAACTAGAGAATAATTATTGCTTTCTTCATTTTGTTGTCCTGATGTGTCCTCCAGAGGTGTAGTTAAAACATCATCAATCAACAGATGGCTCTGGAATAGATGAGCTCAATGGTTTGGTGTTGACGAATCTCCCTAGAAAATTCTTTACTATTGATCACTATGGTAATGCCAAACCTGTCCATTTGCTTCTGGACTCATATGACCCAGGGTGTGTTGTCTAAATTGGCAGAAACTCACCTTGATTCCTAACCTAGTAGCAAAGACAGTCTTATGGTACAAATAAATGCCACGTAGGCACGTATTCATTCTTTGATCATCTAAGAATTATTTTTAAATGAATATCACATGTTAGTATGTTGTTCTAGGTTCAAGCAGAGTGGCATTATGGAATTTAAGCTTTTAAGTCCTTATCTAAGTCTGAGGGGACACAGTCAGGGCAAGGCTTGAGATGTCATACAATTAGTAAATTAACAAGCTTGCCTCATTACACTGAACATGAAATGACAAAAAAAAATTAAAGACCTAGCAAGTATTGGCCAATATCTGAATAATACAATTCATGCATTCTTAGTTGTCTGTGTGATTCCTTGATTATGACTGTTTGGTTGAAGGTGTTGAGGTATGATGGCGACAGTTTGGAGAATGCTTCTGACCACAGACTTCTTACACTCTACTGGGGAAGGTGTTATGGCATGGTGGACTGAGCACATGTATTTACTTCTCTTCCTTTCCATAATCTCATTAAAATGATAGAAAATACATCTTCAAAATAATTAAACCATACAGGACTAGAAAACAAGAAAGGCATGCATCAATAGCCCCCCCCCCCAGATTTGAGGAAACCCATACACATAGAAAGTAGATGATATCTGATTAATAGAGGAAATAGAGGAGGGAAACCTCCAACCCAAAATTAGGGTAGTAAGAGTGCTTTCTTTAAGAGAGATCCAGGAAGTGTCAAGCTCAGATTCAGGAAACACAAGAACTTAAATAGGCCATGGGGCAATTTTCCGTGTAATTAAAGAATTGCATTCAGAACTACTAGGCCAATAAAGCTCCAATTCCTACCCACAGCCCTCGCTCACATTCACAGCAAACAGTGGCTGGCAGTGTAGACTTGCCTCCAGGATTAAACCTGAAAACTTCATTTGCATTATAAAGAGTGTAAACTATCTACCTGGAGTGGAGAGGTTTCCCTGGGTGTTAGTGCCTGAAGATATTTTGAGGTAACTTTACATCCTCACAACAGATATCTATGAACCAATGATTCTCAACACTGCTTGCATATTAAAATCACATAGGAAGCAGTCAAATTCAAAACAACTGCACTAAAGCAGGCTTGTAAACTTTAATGAGCATATTAACCACCTGGGGACCTTGTTAAAATGTAGATTTTGATCCTCCAAGTCTGAAGCAGGGCCTGAGATAATGCATTTCTACAAAGCCCCCAGGATCCCAAATTCCAAGCACCTAAAAGAATCACAAAAGACTTACAGTTTCAAAACAATGCAAATATTCATATGAATATGAAAGTATAAACACAAATTGGAAGGTGTAAGGAGGTAGGAAGATGGAGATAAAAATAAAAGGATGCTAATGCCATTAATTTTCACAACGCACCTTTCAGGATCAATAAACACTCTCTTAAGTTAAAATGAGAAATATAGATTTAATTTGTTATTTAAATCTATTGCAATACCCTGAAAATAATATAACAAGTATGAGGAAAGAAAATGGAAAAAACCCATAAAAGTGAGATACAAGTTTCATCTCTCAAGATATAAAAATAACATTCAATGAACTCTTGATATGTGCTAAACACTATTCTTAACATCTTACATGTATCATCAACTCACATAATCTTCACAACACTGTGAGACAGGTACAAATTATTATACCTCATTTTTACTGATAAGCAAACAGAGGCTCAGAGAGATTAAGGAATTGTTAAAGGCCACAAAGCCAGCAAATAAAAGACCCAGGCAGTCTGGCTTCAGAATCTATGCTATTAAGGCATTAAAGTCTCCTGAATTGAAATGTCAACAGATACTATTTAAAACACCAAAAACTGAAGCATAAGCATATTATCTAATGCTAGATTTGAAACTAAATGAAGAATACAAACCTAAGTGGTGTCTCTTTCTGTAAGGCTCATGGGCAGCTGGGGCATGGAGGTGAGAATATTAATTTTACTTCTATTTTATACACTTTTGAGTGGCTTGAAAGTGTTTTTGCCATGTACGAAGTTATTTAATTTTTAAAACTAGTTTAATGCATTGAAGAAATAGGAACAAAATACACTAAAACATTAGTGGTAATTGTCTTCTAAGGGTGCATGAGGGTCAGGGAATTATAGGCATTTTCTTCATTTTTTTCAACCTCAGTGCTTTTAAAATTTTTGGAGTTACTTTTAGGTTTTAAATAGCAGAACAAACTTAAAATCTTAAAGTATAGGTCACATTGTCAGGAACAGTAGTGCTTGTTAATCCATGTATTGAAAACCAGTGGCACAGAGGAGACTGGAGGTGGTACTGGGACCCATTTGGGACATTTTGAGAGGGAGCCTAGCTCAATGAAGGTATTATTAGAATGACTCCCCGAAATCAATATGGATTATTTTCTAAGTCCTCCTGATCCCTCTGCTTCGCCATCTCTTCACAAATGGAAAAGTAGATACCTTAAATTGGTATGTCAAGTAGCTTTTCACAGGCTATTTATAGTCTTTTAAATATAAGAATCAATTTTAGGACATCAGAAATAGTTTCTCTCTGAGGCTTGCATGCAAACAGATCTCGGATATGCTACATTGAGCATGGCCAAGATAACAAGAAAGCTGCCTTCTTGAAAAACACTACAATTCCCCCATATGAGGCATTCTTTATGGACAGATAACTCATCCTGACAGCTATGAAGGTCTTAAATTCCTTTGGTAGTTCCCTTATGGATACCTATTCCTGGCTTAGTTCAAGACGCAGGCTAATTTGAGATCCCTTGCAATTAATTGTTCATTTTGATCAACCTAAAGGGCTGAATATGGGAATTGTTTTTAGCATTAAATTTTCCAATAGAGGTGACTCAATATAACCTAGAATTTGCAGGGGCAGATGGCTCAGGATTTCAGCACTCAATGGATATGGTCCTAGGAACTCAGCTAGAGACTCTAATGTAGTCTACTTAATGGTATAATACACAGTTTATTTCCTGATTTGCAAAGTAATCCCCAGATAGAGTTGATAAGAATACAATTAGTAGTAAAGAAAGTCATGGAGCTACTTATGGTTCTTTTTGATTTCTTATTTTTTAAAGATTTTATTTATTTATTTTTAGACAGAGGGAGAAAGAGGGAGAGAAACATCAATGTGTGTTTGCTTCCTGTGCACCCCCTACTAGGGAACCTGGTTGGCAACTCAGGCATGTGCCCTGACTGGGAATTGAACTGGTGACCCTTTATTTCTCAGTCTGGTGCTCAATCCACTCAGCCACACCAGCCAGGGCTGATTTCTTGTTTTTATTTCTTTACAATAGTGTTGGTTTGACAGTGTGTGCAGACTTCTTATACAGGATCTGGCACAAATAATGCCCCTGTCTTATTACAGAAACCTTTATTACAAAATTATACGTGTGTAATTCTGTAACATAACAATATCACAAGAAGATGGCAGATAATTAATTCAAAAGATTCCTTAATGAGAATGCTTTTAGGGGTATCTACAGTACTATCATCTCTTGATGCTTAATTCACTTGGGCAAGGTCATTTTACTGAAACTCTGCTACTGGCAAGAATATCAAAAAGTTGATTGACCCCTAAAGCTGGACGAACTTGTGGGGTTTGGGGTGTGCCTTGTTCACAGTGCACACATAGTCTCTGTAAAGTCTCACAGGGCATGCATTTATGACTGTTGCAAGGGCTTGATGACATGCTCAATTTGTTGCTTTTGTAACACTTAGAATAAAAGGCATAGTGAATTGATGCAATGGCTAGAGTGACATTGAGTAACACTAGATACTTCTTGAAAGTTCCCAGATACTGACAGAATATCTTGAGAAATCTGTTTTACAGATTACTAGTTAAAATGTTCTAATTTTTAAAATGTTTTTGACACTATTTCATGTGGGTATGGACTAATTCCTTCTCAAGGGGCCTTTGCACTCAGATGCTTCCCTGACAAAATATATAAAACAATAGTTTTCAAGCATTTCATAGAGGACATGTAGGTCTGCTATACTTAAGGAGAAGGTCTCAAGTTGAGGTCCACCTATTACCTGGCTTTCTGCCTGTAGACAACTTCCAAAGTGTGGTGAGGGAAGTAGGACCCAAGCAGAAAGTAGTACTCTCATTGGGTGAAGGAAAGAGATCAGACTTATGAGCTGTTCATATTTCAAAATTTTGTAGGACAGTTATTAGAAATAAGGAGGCTACAGAAATCAGTTTGGAGTACATCTGTGTTCCTTGGTCAAGTCCTCAGCTGAACAGAGATTTCAGAACTCACATAGTGCTGAGGATATATTAGAGTTATAACCCAACCAGAGTGAAGAGACCTTGGTGAACACACCAAACATTCACTTAAAACCTGAGAAAGACAACACTTTAGGAGTAAGAACCACAAACTAGGAGTAAGGGCTTCACCTTGGAACTGGTGGCAAAATAGGAATAAACCCCCCCTAAACAAAATTGAAAACCAGGCCTTGACAGGGTCAAAATGATTCTCCAGTAATTTAACTGCTTTCCAGAACAAAATTTAATACATTTTGGAAGAAGATAACATAATATAGAGTCTCTACAACATATTATCCCCAAAGTTCAGTACACAATAAAAAATTAAATGATATATAAAGAACCAGGAAAATGTGAACCATAATACTAAAAACAAAATTCATTAGAAGGAGACCTAGAAATCATCCACCTACTGGAGTTAATAAGAATCCTATTATTGAAATAGTTATTATAAATATGCTTTAAAAGGTAGGGAAAATAGGGGAAAAGTATAAACAGGTGTTAGAATTCAGGAGAATTAAAAAAAAAAAACCTCCAAAAGAATCAGATGGAAAGTCTAGAACAGAAAAAAAAAATATATATATATATATAATTCATTGGAATGTAATAAAACTGACCATAACAAAAAGGAACTGGCGAACTCAAAAACAGGCCAGTAGAGCAAGATTCCAAGATAGGAGTAGAGTAGGTGGAAGCCACAATCACTTCCTCCCAAGACCAAACTGGAATTACAACTGAAATATAAAGCAAGCCATCTGAATAATCAATGGAAGACCAGTTGAACAGAAGTCTTATAACAAAGGATTTATAGAAATTACTTTGAAACAGGTAGGAATAACAGACATGAAAAGTGCTGGCCCTATTCCCAAGGGTGGTGGTTGATATTTTGGAGGGATTTTACAGTTGAACATCTCAACTGTAAATGTTCTACCTGAAAAGTATGGGGTCTCAGCTCCAAGCAAGACTCCCCAGACTAGAGCACCAGAGCTGGGAAGAGGCAACCATGTAACATCTGGCTGTGAAAATCAGCAGGTATTCAGTCTGCCAGGAAGAGATGGGAGTTTGCTAGAAACACAGGTACCCTCTTAAAGGGCCAACACACAAAATGTCATTCACAGCCACTCACCCTAGGCTCTGGGAGAGGGAGGGTAGAGTTGACTAGAATTGCAGAAGGACAGACTGGGGTTGCTGACTCTGGGATAGAAGTGAAGAGACAGCTGCCAGGATTCCTGTGCTGAGACAATCTCCCACACCGCAGATGCCATCTTTCTTGGGTGCAGATCTCCTCTCCTTACAGCATCAGACTAGGGTAATGCAATAACCCCATGCTTTATATTCCCTGTTGCAACACCCTGCAGAGATTGTGCCCTGCTGAAGAGTCAGCTGTGAAGGCTGGGGTGGAGATGTCTGCATATACTCAGGGGGTTTCAGTGACTGAGGTGTGTGGCTTTAAGGCAGGAGACATTCCCCCCACTTTCCAATGAACCTGACAGTGCCTCCCACTCACAGAAGATCAGCTAGCCCCACTCTCCAGGCTTCTGGCAGCCCTACCCGCCCAACCCCTCGTGGCTCATCCTTACAGAGGTCAAAGCAGAATCCAGGACAGATTGAGTTGTGTGGCACTGGGGCAGAAACCACTCCCCTTGCTTTTGCCCAGGCCTGACCAGCACCTTTCCATCATGGGAGATCCACAGGTCCAATCCCCTCAACTCCTGGCAGGCCCAGGCTCCTGGCAGAATCTGGGTCAGACTGAGTTGTATGGTTCTAGGACAGGGCCATTTTTCCCTTGCTGACAAGACCCCTGTAGAGCCTTCCTTTCACAAGGCCAAATCTTGGTCTGTTTGGTCATGATAAATTCTGCTTGCCTCACCCTGATGACTCCCTGAGACCCCCATGCCACCACAAATGTCTATGAGTACCCAGTGGGTGGCAGCTAGATTTGGTATATCCTGGGACATTTGCTGAGTGGCCTCAGACCCAGCACTGGCACCACGTTTGAACCTATCAATCTGTTGAATATCATTCATCCCTACCTGGTGACTCAGTGAGAACCTACCTCATGCAAACTGAGTACCACCAGAGGCTCTTTCAGTGACTGAGCTTAACAGGTGGATGCAGGCAGAGGTGGATCTTGAGGTAACCTGGGCCTTTTACTGACCTGCCACCAGCCTCTGTGCTGGTGGAAGCCAGCCTTGGTGCATAGCTTGGTTCTTCCCATGCACACACCCAGTCCCAGCAGAGGCAACCACAAACTGTTGATCCTTTTTATCTCCAAACAAAATGCCAAGGGCCATTCACAGCCAGTGTCTGACATTGTCCAGAGTCTTACCAAGAGACTCCAGAACCAAGATGCATTGACCAGCTTCAGACATCAGAGCAGGATCCAATAAGCTTCACAAATGTCATATCCAAAGGGAGGTCTCAGCAGGCACCTGTCTCTGGGAAGGTGAATACTACTTTATGTGGTCAGCACCTGAACATTAGCTCATACTGTTTGGTCAGAGTTGATCCTCACATTCAGCCAACCTGAGGGTCCATACCATGCATGAACAGGCCAATAGCGATCAAGACTCAATTACAACAGGAAATGCCACATAACCCACACAAAGGCCATTCCTGGGACATCCAGCTCAGGGGATCAAGGAGACTGCACCACTGGGTCCCACAGGATACCTACTAAACCACCCTTCTCAGACTGGTAATCATAGCATATCTACTTAACACATAAAAACAAACACAAAGAGACAGCCAAAATGGGGAGACAAAGAAACCTGCTCCTTAAGAAAGAACAGGAGAAATCTCCAGAGAAGAGCTAAATAAAAAAGAAAAGCAATTTATCAGATATCGAGTTCAGCAAAATGGTTACAATGATGCTCAGGAAACTCAGTGAGAATTTCAACAACATACTCAGAATATATCCTACTTAATCATCATGTATGAACTTTTTGATGTATTGCTCTATTCATTTTACTGATATTTCATTGAGGATTTTAGCTTCTATGCTTATATCAGGGTGCTTATATCAGGGTTCTTTGAATTAGTGTTTTGGGTTTCTTCAGATATATTCCCAGAAGTGAGATTGCTGACTCAAAGGGCAGATAGATCCATTTTTAATTTTTTCCCCTTTACCCCTTCCACCCAACACCCCCACTCCCTCAGGTAATCCCCCCTCTATCGTTCATGTCCATGGGTCATGGGATAAGTTCTTTGGCTACTGTATTTCCCATATTGTATTTTACATCTCCATGGCTATTCTGTAACTACCTGTTTGTATTCCTTAATCCTGTCACCTCTTCCCCATTTTCTCCCTTCCCCTCCCATCTGGCAACCTTCTGGTAACTAGCTCTTTTTTTCTTTGTGTTCAATTCCTCCACCCCCTAACTTCCCCTCCCCACTAGCTGTCATATGTGCTCCATCTATGAGTCTGTCTCTGTTTTTACTATTAGTTTAGTTTGTTCCTTATATTCCACATATGAGTGAAATCATATGGTATTTGTCTTTTCTCTGACTGGCTTATTTCACTTAGCATAATGTTCTCCAGGCTCATCCACACTGTTGCAAAGGGTAAAATTTTCTTCTTTTTTTATTTTATGGCTGAGTAGAATTCCATTGTGTAATTCCATCCACTCATCTATTGATAGACACTTGGGCTGCTTCCATATATTGGTGATTGTAAATAATGGTGCCATGAATATGGAGGTACTTATGTTATTTCTTTGTCACTCTTTCTATTATTATTTTTTTAATTTATTTTTTATTGTTATTAAAGTACACTTATCTGCCTTTCCCCCCCAGCCCTCACATGCACCCCAGCCCTACCTACCTCTTTCCCCTGCTTCCACCCAACCTTGTGATTGTCCATGTGTCCTTTATGATTCTTCCTATAAAAACTTCACTCTTTTCCACCATTAACCCTTCCCCTCTCCCCTCTGGTCACTCTCAGCCTGTTCTCAATTTCAATGTCTCTGGTTCTATTTTGCTGGCTTGTTCATTTTGTTGATTAGGTTCCAGTTTAAGGAGAGATCATATGGTATTTGTCCCTCATCGCCCGGCTTATTTCACTTAGCATAATGCTCTCCAGTGCCATCCATGCTGTTGCAAAGGGAAAGAGCTCCTTCTTTCTTTTTACTGCATAGTATTCCATTGTGTATATGTACCATAGATTTTTGATCCATTAATTTACTGATGGGCACTTAGGTTTCTTCCAGCACTTGGCTATTGTAAATTGTGTTGCTATGAACATTGGGGTGCATAGGTTCTTTTGGATTGCTGTTTTACCATTCTTTTGATGAAATCCTAGCAGTGGAATTACTGTGTCAAAAGTCAGTTCCATTTTTAGTTTTCTGAGGAAATTCCATACTGATTTCCATACTGGTTCCACCCGTCTATATTCCCACCAACAGTGTACTAAGGTTCCCTTTTCTCAACTTCTCCAACACTTGTTGTTTGTTGATTTGTTTATGATGGCCATTCTGACCAATGTGAAGAAGTATCTCATTGTGGTTTTAATTTGCATCTCTCTGATGGCTAGTGATGCTGAGCATCTTTTCGTATGCCTCTGGATCCTCTGTATGTCCTCCTTAGAGAAGTGTCCATTCAAGTCCTTGCCCATTTTTTAAATTAGGTTTCTTGTCTTCTTAGAGTGGAGTTGTGTGGGTTCTTTATATATTTTAGAGATCGAACCCTTGTCTGAGGTATCATTGGCAAATATGTTTTCCCATACAGTTGGTTCTCTTTTCATTTTAATACTGTTTTCTTTAGCCTCCCCAAAGCTTTTTATTTTAATGAGATCCCACTTGTTTATTCTTTCCTTTATGCCCCTTGCTTTAGGGGACATATCAGTGAAAATATTGCTGCATGGAATATCTGAGATTTTCCTGCCTATGTTCTCCTCTAGGACTTTTATGATGTCATGATTTATATTTAAGTCTTTTATCCACTGTGAATTTATTTTTGTCTATGGTTTAAGTTAGTGATCAAGTTTGATTTTATTGCATGTAGCTGTCCAGCTCTCCCAACACCATTTGTTGGAGGGGATATTTTGCTCCATTGTAAGCTGCTTCCCCTATTGTCAAGTATTAATTGACCATAGAGACTTGGGTTTATTTCTGGGCTCTCTGTTCTCTTCCATTGGTCCATGTGCCCATTTTTATGCCAGTACCAGGCTGTTTTGATTACAGTGGCCTTGTAATACAGTTTGATATCAGGTATTGTGATCCTTCCTACTTTGCTCTTCTTTCTCAAAATTGCTTCAACTCTTCAGGGTCATTTAGGGTCCCATATGAAATTTTGAAGTGTTTGCTCTATGTCTGTGAAATATGCCATTGGTACTTTAATAGATGTTGCATTGAATCTATAAATTGCTTTGGGTAGTATGGCCATTTTGATGATGTTAATTCTTCTCACCCATGAATACAGTATATGCTTCCATTTTTTGTGTGTCTTCCTTAATTTCTTCAGTGTTGTATAGTTTTCTGAGTACAGGTCTTTTACCTCCTTGGTTAGGTTTATTCCTAGGTACTTTATTTTTCTTGTTGCCATATCAAATGGGATTTTTTTTCCTGGTTTCGGTTTCTAATATTTCATTGTTGGTATACAAAAATGCCTTTGGTTTCTGAATATTGACTTTCTATCCCACAGTTTTGCCAAATTCATTTTTTAAGTTGAGCAGTTTTTTGGTGGTGTCTATAGGATTTTCTATGTACACTATCAGGTCATCCGCAAACAATGACAGTTTTCTTTCTTCTTTTCCAATTTTGATGCCTTTTATTTCCTTTTCTTGTCTGATTGTTGTGGCTAGGACTTCCAATACTATGTTGAATAGAAATGGTGAAAGTGGACAACCTTGTCTTGTTCCTGATCTTAGCGGGATAGTTTTTAGTTTCTGCCCATTGAGTATGATGTTGACTGTAGGTCACTCATATATGGCCTTTATTATGTTGAGGAATGCTCCCTCTATTCCCACTTTGCTGAGTGTTTTTATCAGAAATGAGTGCTGTACGGATATCAAATACTTTTTCTGCACCTAATGATAAGATGATGTTATTTTTGTTTTTGCTTTTGTTTATGTGATGAATTCTGTTTATTGATTAATAAATATTGTACCATCCTTGCATCCTTGGGATGAATCCCACTTGGTCATGGTGTATGATCATTTTAATGTATTGGTATTTGCAGTCTGCCAATGTTTTTTTCTTTTAAGATTTTAGCATCTATGTTCATTAGCGATATTAACCTGAAGATTTTTTTCTTTTTTGTGTCTTTGTCTGGTTTTGGGATTCGGATGATGCTGACTTCATAAAAAGAGTTTGGGGCTCTTCCACCTTCTTGGATTTTTTGGAATACTCTCTGATGAATAGGGGTTAATTCTTCCTTAAATGCACTGTAGACTTGTCTTGTGAAACCATCTGGTCCAGGGCTTTTTTGTGTTGGGAGTTTTTTGATGACTGCTTCAATTTTGTCAGCTGTTATTGGTCTGTTCAGGCTTACTGCTTCTTCTTCATTCAATTTTGGAAGAACATTATTCTAGACATTTGTCCTTTTCACCTAGGTTTTCAAATTTCTTGGCATATAGTTCTACGCAGCAATTTCTTGCAATGGTTTATATTTCTGTGGTATCAGTTGTAATCTCTCTTTTATTTCTGATTGTGTTTATTTGGGCCCTCTCTCTTTTTTTCCTTCCGAGTCTGCTTAAAGGCTTGTCATTTTATTTACCTTTGCAAGGAATCCAGCTGCTGGATTTATTGATCATTAGAATTGTGCTTTTAGTCTCTATGTCGTTTAATTCTCCTCTGATCTTGGTTCCTTCCTTCCTTCTTCTTACTCTGGGCTATCTTTTTTGTTGTTCTTCGAGTTCTTGTAGATGTATGATTAGGTTGTTTATTTGATATGTTTCGATCTTTTTTAGGTAGGCCTGTATCACTATGAACTTCACTCTCAGGACTGCCTTCACTGTATCCTATAACTTTTGGGTTGTTGTGAGTTCGTTTTCATTAGTTACCAGAAACTTTTCAATTTTTTCCATTATCTCACTCTTGACCCACTCATTATTTTATAGCATGCTATTCAGTCGCCATGAATTTGAATATTTTTGCTTTTTCCCTGAAGTAAGTTTTTAGTTTCAGTCCGTCGTGGTCAGAGAAAATGCTTGATATGAGTTCAATTTTCTTGAATTTTTCGAGGCTTGTTTTGTGTCCTATCATGTGGTCCAACTTTGAAAATGTTCCAAGTGCATTTGAAAAGAATGTGCATTTTGCTACTTTGGGATGAAAAGCTCTATATATGTCAGTTAAGTTCATTTGATCTAGGACATTGTTCAATGCCTCAATATCTTTGTTGATATTTTGTTTGGAAGATCTGTCCATTTTTGATAGTGGGGTGTTAAAATACTCTACTATAATTGTGTTGCTGTCAACATGTTTCTTGAAGTCCTCCAAGATTTCCTTATGTATTTGGGTGATCCTATGTTCGGTGCATATATATTTACCATGTTTATGTCTTCTTGATGGATTCTTCCCTTGGGTATTATGAAGTGAAATTCTGGATCTCTTTTTATGGCTCTTTTTTTGAAGTCTATTTTTTCTGATATGAGTATTGCTACCCTGGGTTTATTTCTCTGTTTGTTTGCTTGGAATATTTGTTTCTAGCCCTTCACTTTCAGTCTGTGTAGATCTTCTGTTCTGAGGTGGGTCTCTTGTAGGCAGCATGTGTGTGGGTCATGTTTTCTTATCCATTCACCTATTCTATGTCTTTTGATTGGAGCATTTAATCCATTTACGTTTAGGTTATTATTGATAGGTACTTATTCATTGCCATTATACTCCCTTTGTACCTTTGTTCCTTTCTCTTTCACTATTTTTTCCCTGTTCTTAAAGCAGATCCTTCAGCATCTCTTGCAGAGCTGGTTTGGGAGAGGTGTATTCTTTTAGACTTCTTCTCTGTGGAAAGGTCCTTATTTTGTCTTCCATTTTAATTGAAAGCCTTACGGCATAAAGTAGTCTTGGTTGCAAGCCTGTGGTGTTCATTACTTGGAATACTTTTTGTCATTTCCTTCTGGCTTGGAGCATTTCCATTGAGAATTATCTGCTAGTCTTATTCGGGCTCCCTTGTATGTTACTTGCTGTTTCCCCCTTGCTGCCTTTAAGGTTCTCTCTCTTGAATTTAGAAGGTGGCGGCGAGATAGGTGGGAGCGGAGTCCACTTCGCCTCAACACCTGTGAAATACCTAGATGATCTGAGGAGCAGAGCGAACAGCCAACAGTATTCCAGCATGTATGAAGATCGGAGACCAAACATAGAGGACATTGAAAGATCAGATGGTAAGAAGAGTGCTTAAGGACAATAAGATCCCTGGAACCAGCGAAGGGACCAGGGCGGCTGAAGCTCCGGCCCGGGCACAGGGTCTACTGCAGGATTCTTGGGAGAGAGCCAGGCTGGGCTGTGTGAGCAACCAGGTGCTTGATTGGACCAGAGGGGCTTGACTAGGAAGAATTTCTCAAAAGGGAAAAGAAAATAGAGGCACTCAGCAGCTAGTTAGAGAACTCTCGCAAAAGCCGCGGACGTTGGCGCCCCTCCCTCCTCAGCCCCTGGACTGTGAACTCAGAAAAGCAGCCCCAGCGCTCACCTGAAGCCCGGCTGGCGTACACCCAGATTAGCTGAATGGGGGCCCACAACTGAAACTCCGGGTGAGCGCGTGGCCTGATAAGCGGCCCCTCTGCCTGGGCACCACACCCAAAGTTCCCCAGTGGGCGCATACCCCAATCAGTGGCCTGGGGCCCACACCTGAAACCTCGGTTGCCTGCGCAACCGGATCAGTGGCTGGCTGCCCCTGCACACAGATCCAAAGAGGGGGATCGGCAGCCAACCCAGGCCCAAAGCCCAGATTGGTCACACAACCCCATCAATGGCCTGGCTGCATGCAGGCAACCACACCCAAAAGCACTGGTTCTGAAAAACTCCTACCTAGCCCATGCCCACAGAACCCTGCAGGACCTACTGGCTCTCTAGGAGGAAGGCAGAATGCCCAGCAGAGGGGAGATGCAGGGCTAGGGGAGAATGCACTCCCCTGAAAGACTTGATGCAGTAGGGGACTGAACTACCCTGAAGGAGCACCCAGAGACCCTAGAATCAAAGACAGCAAAAAGCAAGAAGGTGGAACGTGAGTTGCCACAATTTGGTGTAACTCAACGACAGCACAGCTGGTGAAGTGAAGGCCTAGTGGGGAGATAGAAAGCCAAATAAAGAGTTTCCCAGACAAAAGAAGTCTAAAAGAATACACTTCCACCAAATCAGTCTGCAAGAGATGCTAAAGGGACTGCTTTAAGGAAAGGAAGGAAAAGAGAAAGAGAGAGGAACACAGGTAGGAAAAAATGGCAATGAATAACTACCTATCGATAATAGCCTTAAACGTAAATGGATTAAATGCTCCAATCAAAAGACATAGAACAGCTGAATGGATGAGAAAACATGACCCACACATATGCTGCCTACAAGAGACCCATCTCAGGACAAAAGACTTACACAGACTGAAAGTGAAGGGCTGGAAACAAATTTTCCAAGCAAACGGACAGGAAAAAAAGGCAGGGGTAGCAATACTCATATAAGACAAAATAGACTTCCAAAGAAGGGCCATAAAGAGAGAACCAGAAGGTGACTTCATAATACTCAAAGGAAGAATCCACCAAGAAGATGTAAACATGGTAAATATATATGCACCCAACATAGGAGCACCCAAATACATAAAGAAAATCTTGGAGGATTTCAAGGAAGATATTGACAGCAACACAATTACAGTAGGGGACTCCAACACACCACTGTTAAAAATGGACAGGTCTTCCAAACAAAATATCAACAAGGATATTGTGTCACTTAACAATACCCCAGAGGAAATGGACTTAACTGACATATATAGAGCTTTCCATCCCAAGGAAGAAAAATACACATTCTTTTCAAGTGTACATGGAACTTTTTTTTTTTTAATTTCTTTTTTTTTTTATTGTTATTCAATTACAGTTGTATGCCCTTTTTCCCCATCCCTCCACCCCACCCCAGGTGAACCCACCTCCCTCCCCCCTCTCCACCCTCCCCCTTGGTTTTGTCCATGTGTCCTTTATAGTAGTTCCTGTAATCCCCTCTACCCACTGTCCCCGCCCCCACCCCCCACCCCCCGCCCTGACTATTGTTAGAATGTTCTTAACTTCAATGTCTCTGGTTATATTTTGTTTGCTTTTTTCTTCTATTGCTTATGTTCCAGTTAAAGGTGATATCATATGGTATTTGTCCCTCACTTCCTGGCTTATTTCACTTAGCATCATGCTCTCCAGTTTCATCCATGCTGTTGCAAAGGGTATAAGCTCCTTCTTTCTCTCTGCTGCGTAGAATTCCATTGTGTAAATATACCATAGTTTTTGGATCCACTCGTTTGCTGATGGGCACTTAGTTTGCTTCCAGTACTTGGCTATTGTAAATTGTGCTGCTATGAACTTTGGGGTGCACAGATTCTTTTGGATTGGTGTTTCAGTGTTCTTAGGGTATAATCCCAGCAGCGGAATTACTGGGTCAAAGGGCAGTTCCATTTTTAGTTGTCTCAGGAAATTACATATTATTTTCCACAGTGGCCTCTCCAGTCTGCATTCCCACCAACAGTGCACGAGGGTTCCCTTTTCTACACATCCTCTCCAACATTTGTTTGTGGATTTGTTTATGTTGGCCATTCTGACTGGTGTAAGATCATACCTCATTTTGATTTTAATTTGCATCTCTCTGATGGCTAGTGATGCTGAGCATCTTTTCATATGTCTCTGGGCCCTCTGTATGTCTTCCTTGGAGAAGTGTCTGTTCAAGTCCTTTGCCCATTTTTTAATTGGGTTGTTTGTCTTCCTGAAGTGGAGTCGTGTGAATACTTTATATATTTTGGAGATCAGGCCCTTGTCTAAGGTATCATTGGCAAATATGTTTTCCCATACTGTTGGTTCTCTTTGTAATTTGGTGCTGTTTTCTTTAGCCCTGCAGAAGCTTTATATTTTGATAAGGTCCCATTTGTTTATTCTTTCCTTTATGTCCCTTGCTTTAGGGGACGTGTCTGTGAGGATGTTGCTGCGTGGAATGTCTGAGATTTTCCTGCCAATGTTTTCCTCAAGGACTTTTATGGTGTTATGACTTATATTTAAGTCTTTTATACATCTTGAGTTTATTTTCGTGTATGGCGTAAGTTGGTGATCGAGTTTCATTTTTTTGCACGTAGCTGTCCAGATCTCCCAACACCATCTGTGGAAGAGGCTGTTTTTGCTCCATTTCATGCTCCTGCCTCCTTTGTCAAATATTAATTGATCGTATAGACTTGAGTTTATTTCTGGGCTCTCTGTTCTGTTCCATTGGTCTATGTGCCTGTTTTTATGCCAGTAGCAGGCTGTTTTGATTACAGTGGCCTTGTAATACAGTTTGATATCAGGTATTGTGATCCCTCCTGCTTTGTTATTCCTTCTCAAAATTGCTACAGCTATTTGAGGTCGTTTATGGTTCCATATGAATTTCGGCAATGTTTGTTCTATATCTGTGAAATATGTCATGGGTACTCTAATAGGGATTGCATTGAATCTATAAATTGCTTTGGGTAGGATGGCCATTTTGATGATGTTAATTCTTCCAAACCATGAACATGGTACTTGCTTCCATTTGTTTGTATCTTCCTTAATTTCTTTCTTCAGTGTTGTGTAGTTTTCTGAGTACAGGTCTTTTACCTCCTTGGTTAGGTTTATTCCTAGGTACTTTATTTTTCTTGCTGCTATATCGAATGGGATTTTTTTCCTGATTTCTGTTTCTGCAGTTTCGTTGCTGGTGTACAGGAATGCCTTTGATTTCTGGGTATTGACTCTGTATCCAGCTGTTTTGCCAAATTCATTTATTAGGTCGAGAAGTTTTTGAGTGGAGTCTATAGGGTTTTCCATGTACACTATCATGTCGTCTGCAAACAGTGACAGTTTCATTTCCTCCTTTCCAATTTGGATGCATTTTATTGCTTTTTCTTGTTTGATTATTGTGGATAGGACTTCCAATACTATGTTGAATAGGAGTGGTGAGAGAGGGCATCCTTGTCTTGTTCCTGATCTTAGTGCAAAAGCTCTAAGTTTTTGTCCATTGAGTGTGATGTTGGCTGTAGATCTCTCATATATGGCCTTTATTATGTTGAGGACTGCTCCCTTTATTCCCACTTTGCTGAGTGTTTTTATCAGAAATGGGTGCTGTATCTCATCGAACGCTTTTCCCGCATCTATTAAGATGATCATGTGATTTTTGTCTTTGCTGTGGTTGATGTGATGTATTATGTTTATTGATTTGCGAATATTGTACCATCCTTGCATCCCTGGGATGAATCCCACTTGGTCATGGTGGATCATCTTTTTAATATATTGCTGGATGCGGTTTGCTAATATTTTGTTGAGAATTTTAGCGTCTATGTTCATCAGCGATATTGGCCTGAAGTTTTCTTTCTTCGTTGTGTCTTTATCTGGTTTTGGGATTAGGATGATGTTGGCTTCATAAAAAGAGTTTGGGAGTCTTCCATCAGTTTGGATTTTTTCGAATAGTCTGTGAATGATAGGGGTTAGTTCTTCCTTAAATGCTTTGTAGAAATCTCCTGTGAAACCATCTGGTCCAGGGCTGTTGTCTGATGGGAGTTTCTTGATGACTGCTTCAATTTCCTTTGCTGATATTGGTCTGTTCAGGTTTTCTGCTTCTTCTTCATTCAGTTTTGGAAGATTATATTTTTCTAGAAATGTGTCCATTTCATCTAGGTTTTCAAATTTCTTACCATACAGGTCTTCATAGTAATTTCGTACGATCCTTTGTATTTCTGTGGTATCAGTTGTAATCTCTCCACTTTCATTTCTAATTCTGTTTATTTGGATCCTCTCTCTTTTCTTCTTGATGAGCCTACTTAAAGGCTTGTCGATTTTGTTTATCTTTTCAAAGAACCAGCTCCTGGATTCATTGATCCTTACAATTGTGCTTTTAGTCTCTATGTCATTTAGTTCTGCTCTGATCTTGGTTATTTCCTTCCTTCTGCTTGCTCTGGGCTGTCTTTGTTGTTGTTCCTCCAGTTCTTGTAGGCATAGGGTTAGGTTGTTTGTTTGAACTGTTTCTAACTTCTTAAGGTAGGCCTGTGTTGCTATGAACTTCCCTCTCAGGACTGCCTTTGCTGTGTCCCATAGGTTTTGGGTTTTTGTGATTTCGTTTTCATTTGTTTCCAGGAAGTTTTTGATTTCTTCCCTAATCTTGTTCTTGACCCATTCACTGTTTAATAGCGTGCTATTCAGTCTCCATGATTTTGAGTGTTTGGGGTTTTTACCCTTGGCATTGGTTTCTAGTTTCAGACCCTTGTGGTCAGAGAAGATGCTTGATATGATTTCAATTTTCTTGAATTTGTTGAGGCTTGCTTTGTGTCCTATCATGTGGTCTATCTTTGAAAAAGTTCCATGGACACTTGAAAAGAATGTGTATTTTGCTTCTTTGGGATGAAAAGCTCTGTATATATCAGTTAAGTCCATTTCCTCTAGGGTATTGTTAAGTGACAAAATATCTTTGTTGATCTTTTGTTTGGAATACCTGTCCATTTTTGATAGTGGGGTGTTAAAGTCCCCTACTATAATTGTGTTGCTGTCAATATCTTTCTTGAAATCCTCCAAGATTTTCTTTATGTATTTGGGTGCTCCTATGTTGGGTGCATATATATTTACAATGTTTATGTCTTCTTGGTGGATTCTTCCTTTGAGTATTATGAAGTGACCTTCTGGGCCTCTCTTTATGGCCCTTCTTTGGAAGTCTATTTTGTCTCATATGAGTATTGCTACCCCTGCTTTTTTTTTCCCGTCCGTTTGCTTGGAAAATTTGTTTCCAGCACTTCACTTTCAGTCTGTATAAGTCTTTTGTCCTGAGATGGGTCTCTTGTAGCCTGCATACGTGTGTTTTCTTATCCATTCAGCTGTTCTATGTCTTTTGATTGGAGCATTTAATCCATTTACGTTTAAGGTTATTATCGATAGGTAGTTATTCATTGCCATTATTTCCTACCAGTGTTCCTCTGACTTTCTCTTTTCCTTCCTTTCCTTAAAGCAGTCCCTTTAGCATCTCTTGCAGAGCTGGTTTGGTGAAGCTGTATTCTTTTAGGCTTCTTTTGTCTGGGAAACTCTTTATTTGGTCTTCTATCTTGATTGAGAGCCTTGCTGGGTAAATAGTCTTGGTTGCAGGCCTCTGGTTCTCAGTACTTGGAATATTTTTTGCCATTCTCTTCTGGCTTGGAGCGTTTCCATTGAGAAGTCAGTTGCTAACCTTATTGGGGCTCCCTTGTATGTTGCTTCCTTTTTCTCCCTTGCTGCCTTTAATCCTCTCTTTGTCTTCGAAATTTGCCATTTTAATTATGATGTGTCTTGCAGTGGGTCTCTTTTGGTTCCTCTTGCTTGGGACTCTCTGTGTTTCCTGGATTTGGGTGACTTTTTCTCTCCTCAGATTAGGGAAATTTTCCATCATTACTTTTTCAAACAGGTTTTCTATCCCTTGCTCTTCTTCTTCTCCTTCTGGTATTCCTATTATATGGATATTGTTACGTTTCATGTTGTCCTGCATTTCCCTTATTGCCTCTTCATTCTTTCTGAGCCTCTTTTCCTTTTCTTGCTCTTTCAGGGTGTTTTTTTCTACTTTGTCCTCCAGCTTGCTGATCCGATCCTGTGCTTCATCAAGTCTGCTTTTAATTCCTTCTACTGTGTTCTTCAATTCAGAAATTGTATTCTTCATTTCCTCCAGGGGCGGAGGAGGGAGGGGCGCCAGGGGCCTCGGCTACTAAGGCGAGTTCTCTAACTAGCCCCTGAGTGTCTCTATTTTCTTTTTCTTTTTGAGAAATTACTCCTTTTCAAGCCCCCCTGGTCCAATCAAGCACCTGGCTGCTCACAGCGCAGACTGGCACTCTCCCCAGACTCCTGCAGCAGCCCCTGCGCCAAGGCTGGAGCTTCTGCCGCCCTTGTACTGCGCGGTCCCGGGTCCCTAGGACCTTATTGTCCTTGAGTACTCTTCTTACCTTCAGATCTTTCAATGTCCTCTATCTTTGGTCTCTGATCTTCCATATGCTGTAATACTGTTGGCTGTTCGCTCTGCTCCTCAGATCAGCTAGGTATTTCCCTGGCGTTGAGGGGAAGTGGACTCTGCTTCCGCCTATGTTGCCGCCATCTTCCAAGCCTGTGTACATGGAATTTTTTCAAAGACAGACCACATGATAGGACACAAAGAAAGTCTCAACAAATTCAAGAAAATTGAAATCATATCAAGCATTTTCTCTGACCACAAGGGACTGAAACTAGAAACCAACCCCAAAGGAAAAAATCCAAAACACTACAAATCATGGAGACTGAATTGCATGCTATTAAACAATGAATTGGTCAAGAATGAGATTAGGGAAGAAATGAAAAACTTTCTGGAAACAAATGAAAATGAACTCACACCAACCCAAAACCTATGGGACACAGCAAAGGCAGTCCTGAGAAGGAAGTTCACAGCAATACAGGCCTGCCTTAAAAAGATAGAAACATTTCAAACAAATAACCTAACCCTAAGCCTACAAGAACTCAGGGAACAACAACAAAGACAGCCCAGAGCAAGCAGAAGGAAGGAAATAACTGAGATCAGAGCAGAGTTAAATGATATAGAGACTAAAAGCACAATTCTAAGGATCAATGAATCCAGGAGCTGATTCTTTGTAAAGATAAACAAAATAGACAAGCCTAAGCAGGCTCATCAAGAAAAAAAAAGAGAGGACCCAAATAAACACAATTAGAAATGAAAGAGGAGAGATTACAACTGATACCACAGAAATACAAAGGATCATAGGAAATTACTACGAAGAACTGTATTCCAAGAAATGTGAAAACCTAGGTGAATTGGACACATTTCTAGAAAAATATAATCTTCCAAAACTGAATGAAGAAGAAGCAGAAAACCTGAACAGACCAATAAGAGCAGAGGAAATTGAAGCAGTCATCAAAAAACTCGCAACACACAAAAGCCCTGGGCCAGATGGTGTTACAGGAGAATTCTACAAAGCATTTAAGCAAGAGCTAACCCCGATCCTTCACAGACTATTCAAAAACATCCAAACTGATGGAAGACTCCCAAACTCTTTTTATGAAGCCAACATCATCCTAATCCCAAAACCATATAAAGACACAACGAAGGAAGAAAACTTCAGGCCAATATCGCTGATGAACATAGACGCTAAAATTCTCAACAAAATATTGGCAAACCACATCCAGCAATACATTAAACAGATCATCCACCATGACCAAGTGGTTCATCCCAGGGATGCAAGGGCGGTACAATATTCACAAATCAATAAACATAATACATCACATATCCAACAGCAAAGACAAAAATCACATGATCATATCAATAGATGTGGAAAAAGCATTTGATAAATACAGCACCCATTTCTGATGAAAACACTCAGCAAAGTGGGAATAGAGGGAGCATTCCTCAACATAATAAAGGCCATATATGAGAGATCTACAGCCAACATCACACTCAATGGACAAAAACTTAGACCTTTCCCACTAAGATCAAGAACAAGACAAGGATGCCCTCTCTCACCACTCCTATTCATCATAGTATTGGAAGTCCTATCCACAATAATCAGACAAGAAAAAGCAATAAAAGGCATCCAAATTGGAAAGGAGGAAATGAAACTGTCACTGTTTGCAGATGACATGATAGTGTACATGGAAAATCCTATAGACTCCACCAAAAACTACTCAACCTAATAAATGAATTTGGCAAAAACAGCTGGATACAAAGTCAATACTCAGAAATCAAAGGCATTCCTGTACACCAACAACGAAACTGCAGAAACAGATATCAGGAAAAAAATCCCATTTGCTATAGCAACAAAAAAAATAAAGTACCTAGGAATAAACCTAACCAAGGAGGTAAAAGACCTGTACTCAGAAAACTACACAACACTGAAGAAAGACATTAAGGAAGACACAAACAAATGGAAGCATGTACCATGCTCATGGATTGGAAGAATTAACATCATCACAATGGCCATACTTCCCAAAGCAATTTATAGATTCAATGCAATCCCTATTAGAGTACCCATGACATATTTCACAGATATAGAACAAACATTGCCGAAATTCATGTGGAACCATAAACAACCCCAAAGAGCTGCAGCAATTTTGAGAAAGAAGAACAAATTGGGAGGGATCACAATACCTGATATCAAACTGTATTACAAGGCCACTGTAATCAAAACAGCCTGGTACTGGCATAAAAACAGGCACATAAACCAATGGAACAGAATAGAGAGTCCAGAAATAAACTCAAGTCTTTATGGTCAATTATTATTTGACCAAGGAGGCAGGAGCATAAAATGGAGAGAAAATAGCCTCTTCAACAGATGGTGTTGGGAGATCTGGACAGCTACGTGCAAAAAAATGAAACTCGATCACCAACTTACGCCATACACAAAACTAAACTCAAGATGGATAAAAGACTTAAATATAAGTTGTAACACCATAAATGTCCTTGAGGAAAACATTGGCAGAAAATCTCAGACATTCCACGCAGCAACATCCTCACAGACATGTCCCCTAAAGCAAGGGACATAAAGGAAAGAATAAACAAATGGGACCTCATCAAAATAAAAAGCTTTTTCATGGCTAAAGAAAACAGCACCAAATTACAAAGAGAACCAACAGTATGGGAAAACATATTTGCTAATGATTCCTCAGACAAGGGCCTGATCTCCAAAATGTATAAAGAACTCACAGAACTCCACTCTGGGAAGACAAAGAACCCAAATAAAAAATGGGGAAAAGAATTGAACAGACACTTCTCCAAGGAAGACATACAGAGGGCCCAGACACATATGAAAAGATGCTCAGCATCACTAGCCATCAGAGAGATGCAAATTAAAACCACAATGAGGCACCATCTCACACCAGTCAGAGTGGCCAACATAAACAAATCCACAAACAAATATTGGAGAGAATGCGGAGAGAAGGGAACCCTAGTGCACTGTTGGTGGGAATGCAGCCTGATGAGGCCTCTGTGGAAAACAGTATGGAATTTCCTCAGAAAACTGAAAATGGAACTGCCCTTTGACGCAGCAGTTCTGCTGCTGGCATTATACCCGAAGAACCCTGAAACACCAATCCAAAAGAACCTGTGCACCCCAATGTTCATAGGTGCACAATTTACAATAGCCAAGTGCTGGAAGCAACCTAAGTGCCCATCAGCAAACGAGTGGATCCAAAAACTATGGTATATTTACACAATGGAATTCTATGTAGCAGAGAGAAAGAAGGAGCTTATACCCCTTGCAACAGCATGGGTGGAACTGGAGAGGTTTATGCTAAGTGAAATAAACCAGACAGTGAGGGACAAATACCATGTGATCTCACCTTTAACTGGAACATAAGCAATAGAAGAAAAAAGGAAACAAAATATAACCAGACACATTGAAGTTAAGAACAATCTAACAGTGGGCAGGGGGGAGTGGGGAGGGGACAGTGAGGAGAGGAGATTACAGGAACTACTGTAAAGGACACATGGACAAAATCAAGGGGGAGGGTGGAGACGGGGGAGGGTGGTGGGTTCAGCTGGGGTGGGGTGGAGGGATGGGGAAAAAAGGCATACAAGTGTAATTGAATAACAAAAATTAAAAAAAACAAAAATTTAAAAAGATAAATAAATAAATAAATAAATAAATAATTTTAAAATGAATTTCCACAACAATTTTCCTCTTAATAGCAAGAAAGTGAAAACAACACAAATATTCATCTATAAGTTCATGTATAAATAATTTTTGGTATATGCATATAATAAAATATTTCAATAATAATTGTAATATACTGATACTAATAGAGAAGAACTTCTATTATTTTTGTTGATCAGTAAACCAGTTCCTTAATTTTCAGATTTAATTTCTTGTCTACTGTAACACAAGACCTTTTTCTATAATATATGACTTTGTTTTTCTAGATCACGCTGCTTGTTGTCTCTTTTATTAGCAAATTTTTCCAGTATGTAGTTACAACCTGCCTTCATTCAAGATTTCTTTAAGAAGCTTAAAAACATCAGTTCACTTTACCTTTCCCCTGCGTCAGAGTCAGAAATATCTTTGGCTGCCCTTTGAAATATTTATCTTCTCACTAACTTATTTTTCGGGCATGATGTGTAAAAAATAATGCAGTGGCTTAAGTAAATAAACTTGAAAGTCTAGCCATGCCTTGGCAAACAAACTCCAAATGAATGCTTATTAGGAAAGCCCAGTCCTTCAAAAGTGAGTTATCAGTGAGGCGAGGAAATAGATTTGAGATGAAGGAGCCTGCTAATGGAAGTCATTGCTAGTTTCTAGTTTCTGTTTGTAGAGGCAGGTCAGAGAGATACCTTGAGAACTCCCATTCTGGTGTCTACTAACTACACTTCTGAAAGGATACTGGATATTTTCAGCCAGTTTTGCAAAAAGATAATTTGTAGAGATCCCAAGTACACCAGTTTTCTGTATGTGAAGCTCTTCAAGACTTCTTTCATTTTATATATCTGGCTGAAAAATTGCCCATATGGATGTCGTTCAAGTACACACTGCCATTTATTTTATTTTCCAAAACTCAATGATTTAATATAATTTTAAAATAAGGTTGGTCATCCTACTACTTTATTAGCACTTATTTCTCTTATACTGAATATTATCCTCTTGGAAATATTTTCTTCACTGATAAATAAATATAGAGAGGTAACACAATAATATCCTCTTATGACAGACACCTCTGTCAGAAAAGAACATTGTTCAGTGAAGTGAATTCTTAATTAACCAGGTTTATGGGGAGGAGGTAAAGTATGGATTAAGTGCAATTCTATAAAGTAAGTACTACAGTTCATTTTTATCCATTAATTTCATCCTCTTCCTAATCACAGGTTTTATCAGAGCTCTTGACAATTAAGTAAATGTAGAGATTTGTGTTTCACTTCCTTTCTTATCCCTGTCTAATGAGCAGGGAAACAGAAAGTGAGGGGTAAGGGGAAGAGGTATTATCTACTAATATAATAATCAGTTACTGGATCTGAATGAGTAGTCTATGTTTTCTCATTTCATAGCCTTAGTTTCTTCCTGATGTTTCTGGTTTGTTTTTGTTTTCTTTCATTAAGACTAAACCACAAATCAGGAATCAAAAGAACAAAGCATAGGTCAATTTTTTTAAAAATCCTGGGTTGTATCAGATGTGTGAAATACAGGCCCTAGATATATAGTACTGAAGTCTAGAAGAACTACCAGTGTAGACCATTTCAATCCTAGTACTGCCTTTATCTCCTTCAGCCATCTTTGTATCCCCAGGCTCTAATCATCCATTTGGGAAATGTGGATTTCTCCAGACTACTGTAGGATTAGTTTGAAAAAAAACCCCACAAAAACTTACAGTGACTAAAGAGAATATTTATTAAAAGAAAAAAGTAAGTAAGAAAAAAAGAAAGAAAGAAAAGAAAAAAGGCATGATCAATGTGATTGCCATTCAGTTATGTTCTACATCAGGCTACCTTGGGAGAGTGGCTAGCTAAGGATCCATAAAGTCTCTGAATGAAATTTATGTGAATATAAATGTGGGCACAGGTCACCCCGCAATTTTTTCTGGGAGTCATAAATGATACCTGGCTTGCATGTAGATCCTCCCTTTGTGGGGCAAATGGTTAATACAATTGTATATGTGAACTGCGTGCTAATAAATAAGAACTCAAAATAAGAGTATTTTTCCCATTTTCTCTCTCCCCCCCACACATAAAACATCCTTACTTAGATTGGAATTTCCCTTTCTCATGACCTTATTCAATTCCAATATGTAAAAAGAGAAGGTGGACTAGACTGTTTCTAAGGTATCAGCTAGCTCTATGAGTCTGTGATGCTGTTTGTAAAAACTTGCAAATTTACCATTTTTCTTTTTTATTTATTTCAATACTTGCCCTTAGCAGAAAATCAAAAAGTCAGAAATCAGTTCAAGCCATACTGCTGTTAGGAAAAAAATAATAAAAAACATATGTTTTCTCCTTTCTTTGGGTACTTTTATTATATTTTGAAAACCAAAATAAATATAGAAGTTAATGTGGGTACAAACTAATTTCTATTTTCCAGTCTAATTTTTATGCTTGGTAGTCTAACAAGTGTTACCAAGGTGAGTTCATATGTTAAATGAAACTGAAAAGAAAAAGACACCATTTTATAATGATGGCTCAGTCTGGTTTGATAACAACATATTTTCAGTAAAAAAATACTTATGTTATTCTTGTTTAAGAACAGGTTAGAAGTTTGGGAAAAAAGGATTACTATCATCCAGTATGCAAGAGTAGCATAGGCACACGAGTACAGGTAGATAAGAACAATGTTAAGACAGCATCTACATATAATGCTTGGTGAATGGGTGCATTAATCCCTGGTTCAAACAGGAAAATAGAAACCACACTATGTATTTAACACAAAGGGAATTAAATACAATAATTGGTTACATTGATGATGGAAAAATTTCCTTCACCAAATTAGGGAAGTTTTCTTTCCTTACTTTTTCAAGTAAGGTTTCAATTTCTTGCTCTTCCTCTTCTCCTTCTGGTACCCCTATTGATTCATGTGTTGGTACATTTGAAGATGTCCTAGAGACTCCTCGTTTATTTTCATTTTTTTAAATTCTTTTTTTTTTCTTGCTATTCTGACTGAATGCTTTTTTCTTCCTTATGTTCCAAATCATTGATTTGACTCTTGGCTTCATCCCTTCCACTGTTGGTTCCCTGTAGATTTTTCTTTATTTCACTTAGTGTAACCTTTACTTCTGTCTTTTTTATGTGGTTGAAGTATCCAATGAGTTCCTTGAACACCCTGATAACCAGTGTTTTGAATTCTGCATCTGATAGGTTGCTTATCTCCATTTCATTTAGTTCTTTTTCTGGAGATTTGTTCTGTTCTTTCATTTGGGCCATATTTCTTTATCTCCTTATTTTAGCAGCCTCTCTGTGTTTGTTTCTGTTTATTAGGTAGAGCTGCTTTGACTCCCTGTTTTAGTAGCATGGCCTATTGTAGAAAAGCATACCTATAAATGGTATGGGACAGAGTGTTAGGTAATTGCCAAGGCAAGGTAATCCATATCACTGCTCTGTGGCTTTGTGTTGGGAGGGCTCAGAAAGAGAACAGTGCTTCTTCCTGGCCTCTGGAGCTTTGCCTGGGAGGAAGCTGTCTCCTGGCACTCACCCTGATACCAGTCACTTCACTTTCTCCCCATATGCCACAGATGCCCTTCCAGCTGTTGCCCTCATGCTGAATCCCAGAGGGAGTGGGTCTGTATCAGTGCTGAGTCCATTGTGGGCCCTTTAAAAGGAGTCTCCTGTGCGTCCTGCAATTTCCTTCATCACCCCAACCCCCACTGGTATTTACAGCCAGAAGTTATGGGGACTTAATCACACTGGAACCTTGGGCTGGGTGGTCTGCCCTGAGGTTGGGATACCTAACTCCTGAAGTATTCCTCCTGGTTTTTATCCAACACACGTGGGTGTGAGACTGCCCTTCTGTGTCTCTGCACCTTTGTGTGTGTCTCTGTATTTCTGTCCCTCCTACCCATCTGGATGAATGTAGTGTCTTTAAATCCTTGGTTGTCAGACCTCCACACAGGTCAATTTTCTGACTTTTCTGGGAAATATTTGTTCTGTAGTCTACTTGTAATTTTTTCTGTAGTTGTGTGAGGAAGCAAGGCATGGTTACCTATACCTCCATCTTGACCAGAAGTTGATGATGGAAAAATTGAGATGACACACAAAGAATGTTGAAGCTACACAGATTAACAATATCAGAAAGCCCCTATACCCCAAGGTTGAAAGTACAACAGGATGAGATGTCGTTACCAGACAGCAAGAGCAGAGATTGTTCCATTGGAGCTGGAATCACAATAATTCTGTATAGTGTTAGCTGAAGATATGGAGGAGACACAGTTGATGTCAAGAGACACTGGATTCTCCTTTCTTCCCATCCTCCAATTTCCTATTGGCATTCCTATTTGTTGAATCCAACAAAAGCCTCCTAATACAGAAACTTGGGGAATGCAGCCTGCAGGGTTTGGCCCTGCTGCAAAAAAGAAGAGCAAAGAGCAGAACACAGAAAAGTGAGGAATGGATCCAAGGGCAAACAAGCCTATGATTGGCACATTGTGGGTGGAAGATGAGGAAAAAAGAAACATCTAAGACAAAACCTAAGTTTATGGCTTGAGTAACTGCTTGGTTAGTGTTGTCGCCTCCTTAGATAAAAAATCTTTTAGTAAAAGTAGCCACAGGAATAAGATGAGTTCATTTCTTAACATTTAAGTTACCTTTGAGGTATCTGTGTAACATCTAACTGAAGAAGACTACTAGGGAGTTGACACACAGTAGGAGGAGCAGGCTGGTCATAAAATTTTAATCATTTTACTGGTGGTAGTTAAAAACATGAAAAAAATTGCTCAGGTATAGATCAAGAAGATAAGAGAACCAAGCATGATGCTTTAGAGGAAATTAACATTATATGAATACGCTGAGGAAAAGAAGCAAGCAAAGGAGACCGAGAAGGAACACTCAAAATGATGAGATTAAAAGTAGTTTCAAAGTAGGACAGAGTAGGACAGAGGTTCAAGAAGGGAATCTTCAACAGTGCCCAATTCACCCAGAGTGATAGAGTAATACGAGAATAAAAAAAAATTCATTGGCTCTAACTATTAGAAATCCATTAGTGTCCTTTGCAAGAGCAGATTCAATGGAAATTTAGGGGTAACTAACAATTTATAATGGTGTGATGAGAAAATACAGATTAGGAAAGAATTTGGGATAGTGGTGTGGATTACTTTTCAAGAAGGTTGTGAAAGAAGAATAAGGGGGAGAGAGGATAGTTTCTTGAGGGGGATACAGAGTTCTGAGAAGATTGCTGAATTTTTAGCATGAGAGCAACATGGACTTGTTTATATGTTTATAGAAAGGGGTAAATATATATATTAAAGATGCAAAGGATAAAGTGAATAGCTAATACAATGAATTTTTTGAAGAAATATTAAGAGATAAGCTCTAGAACCAGGTGGAAAAGGTAAACTTCTTCTGAGACCAGAGCGGGGAAAATGAGAATGAGTACAGATAAAAATAATTGTTAGGTATGGAAAACTGAGAGAGTCCAAATGTAATAGCCTGAATTTTCTCTGTAACATTAGAGTTCAAATAAGCTTCTTAAGAGAATGGAGATATGGTAGAGTAGGAAGTTTCAGAATTGTCACTCTATGGTTTGGACAAGTGCAATGAAGAGATTCATAAAGCTGAGATTGGAGAATACAGGTTTGCTGCCATACCAATTAACACATCTGTGTGATTTCTTCAGCCAACTCAGTATTATTGATTGTAGACATTGATAAGCAGGTAGTTGAAATAATCCAAGATTGGAGTTTAGTGAAGTAATTATGTCAGAAAAACCAAAATTGGAGGATATGAAAATAGTTTATCAAGACACTGGTTTCAGGAGCACTATGAGGTCCAGGGTCAAGACTGAAGAAGTTGATGTGATAAAACATCCCAGATATCCCAATGTTTGACAAATTCTTTCTCTAAAATTTATAAATGTGACACTGGTATAGCATTGGTTTCTTGATTTATTCTACTTTAGTTTTGTGGCCTAGGAAGACGAAGGACAAAATGAATTACAGGGTTATCTATGTTATGCCCTAGCTACATAAATACATTATTATAGTTAAATTTCACAACTAGCCTATAGAATAGATGTATCCATCATATAGATGACACAATCGAGGCTCAGAAAAGTTCAAAAAAGTTGCTGAAGTTAACCACAGCTAGTTATTAGCACAGAAAAAGTTCAAATTCAGATCTGTTTGGTTGAATTCAGTGCTCTTTTTACTATTCTATGATGTCTCTCTAACAAAAGAAAGATAATAAAATCAATAAATGAATTTACTATATGATGACATGATCAAGGATACCTTTGGAATGCAATGCTTTCCAAAGTGGAGTCTCCAAATGAGATTACTAGTGGTCTCCAGAGGTTATCCTGAACAGGTCCATAGACTGACGACCTCTTGTATGTGTTGACATTTGGTCTATGGCAAGCCCTATACTTTGGTTTCTGGCATGAATAAATAATTAATTTACTTATGACATTTAAACCAGACATTTGGCATATCATTTAAAGAAGTGCCAGGCTTCCGATTAGTTTTAAGGATTTGGGGTTTTGTTTTTTGCATGTGGCTAAAGAGTTGGAGGTGCAGGTGGTCCACAGAACTTTCACCACTGGGAGATGTCCACATACTGAAAAATATGGAGAGCACTGTATCAGTGTCCTGGAATCTGTAGCCTGTGCTCAGGGTTGAGTGAAAGAAGTGACTGCATATTTAAGTTAGGTAATGCTTGACACTGAGAATCTTGACTAGAGTCAGTAAAGGCTTAAAAGTAAGGAGTAGATTAAATCAGAATAACAGTCAAAGATTGAGAATGAGAATCAGCATCCTATCCCTAGAAAGCCTCCTAATCCTCAGTCTTGAGCTGAGGTAAAAACAACTTAGCTGACTGCTCTACACTCTAGTAATTGGTAGAGTAATTAAGAATAGTACTTTCTCTTCAGATTTAGAGATGACCTCCTGGAAAATTTCTTAATAATTATAATATGATGAATTTAGTTAACAGACAGTTTAGAATGGGTCAGTGGCTGTCCTCTTCCACTGAGTACTGAAGTAAAAGGAAGCAAATATTTATTGAGTACCTCACATATGACAGGCACCTTTTTATCCTCATAATAAAACTCTTTGGGCAAGTGTTATTACCTCTGTGTTACAGTTGAAAAAAATGTGACACAGAGAGACAAATAAATTTCTTAAAGTCATGCAACCAAAAAATAACAGAACTGGGCTTGGCTTTGTATTGACATAACTTCAAAACTCCTTATACCACAAGGCATTAAGTAACAAGAGAGAAGTAGACATTCCTGATAGTGATCCAAGCAAAAAGACTGTAGCTTGTCCATCTTGGAAGCTATTTAAAACAGGAATGCTACTCGTTACCCTGGAATCCCTTGCAAGAATTCTTAACATTTTTTTATGTTCATGGACCCCTTCAGTATATGTAAAAGCCTATAAAGCCTTTTTTAAATAAATAAATAAAATAAAATACATAAATTATGATACATAGTATTACAAAGAAAACCTATAAAACAGAATTCAGTTATCAAAAATTTTAAAATACCCATCTCACAGTATATGTGCATTTTATTAGGGTTTTAAATATAAGATCTAGTAGGGGGTCTGCCTTTAATTTCAAAGTAAATAAAAATGTAATTTTTCTTAACAAAGGTAAGAAAAAGAAAAACCCTAAATTCTAACCATGGATCACTAATGTGCTCCATGATGGGTCTATGTAGTGGGGTGTTGGACCTGACAAAACGTGCCTTGCCAGAGATGATTTTTTAATCTTTTTAGGCAGTTTGCAAGTTGGTTGCTATCTACAGTTATTGTTAATAAGTAAAATATATACATTTTAATTCAATAAAATATATAAAGATAGAGTTAATACACACTCAGAACTCATCACTTCCAAGTTTCACTGCATTCTATTACTGTCTATACTCTTGAGGCTATTTATTTATATATATTTTTTATCTGTGTGGTGAAAATACTATAAAATGTCACACTACCATACCATCTCTTCCTAACTTTATGCTCAGTGATGTCAGGTTGGTGACTTGAAATCAACTATGAAAACTAGAAAATGCTACAAATCAGGGTTTTTAATCCTGCAGAGCCAACTGTTAAATATTTAATAAGACACTACTGTGTCTATGGGATCCAAGTTAAGAACACCTGATAGGGCAAGTAACACATCTTATGATGTCTAAGAAACTCTTTTAAATCAAAGGTTCTAGACAAGGGGTAACGAAGATATTTTAGATACAACACCAAAAGCCTAATCCAGAAAAGTAAAAAGAAAATACTGGAGTTTATTCAAACTAAAAACCTCTGTTCTTAAGAGATGCTTTTAGGAGAATAAAAAGACAAGCTACAGACCTAGAGAATACGTTTGTAAGTCATATATCTGATAAAGGACTTATATCTAAAATATATAAAGAAATAGTCTCAATCAGTGATAAGAAAACAACCAACCAAGTAAATAAAGTGAACCAAAGATTTACACACATACTTCAGCAAAGAAGATACATGGATGGCAAAAAGCCCATAAAAATGCCCTAGTTATTAGAAAGATAAAAGTCCAAACCACAGTGAAATGCAAATATGCACATACTAGACTGGCTGAAGTTGAAAAATTTTGATTTTACTTAGTGTTGGTTAATAGGTGGAGCAACTGTAGTTCTCATACATGAATGATGGGAATGTAAAATGGTACAAGTGCTTTGGAAGACATTTGGCAACTTCTTATAAAGATACTTACACTTACCATATGACCCAGTCAGTACAGTCCAGTCCTAGGTATCTACACAAGAGAAATAAAGGTATAAGTCCACACAAAAACTTCTACATGAATGCTCATAGAAGCATTATTTGAAATAGCCCAAAACAGGGGAACCCCCCCCCACAAATGTCCATCAACAGATGAATGGATTACCAAATTGTACTGTAACCTCACAACTGAATGGAGGCATATAAGTAAAAGCATTTATTATATTAATGGATAGAAAGAATTAACATCATTAAAATGGCCACACTACCCAAAGGAATCTATAGATTCAATGCAATTCCTATCAACATACCATTGGCATATTTCACAAGACTAGAACAAATATTTTAAAAATGTATATGGAACCACAAAAGATCCCAAATAGCCACAACAATCTTGAGAAAGAAGAACAAAGTTGGAAGAATCACACTCCTGATATCAAACTATACTACAAGGCCATAGTAATCAAGAAGGCATGGTACTGGCATAAAAACAGACAAATAAAATGATGGAACAGAATAGAGAACCCAGAGATATGCCCACACTTTTATGGTCAATTAGTATTTGACAAAGGAAGCAAGAACATACAATGGGGTAAGATAGTCTATTAATAAATCGTGTTGGGAAAGTTGGACAGATACCTGCAAAAATGAAACTAGTCCACTTTCTTATACCATATACAAGAATAAACTCAAAATGGATTAAAGACATCAATGTTAGACTTGAAACCATAAAAAGCCTAGAAGAAAACAGCAGTAAAATATCAGGCATTTCTTATAGCAATATATATGTTTTTCTGATATATCTCCTCAGAAAAGGGAAACAAAAGCAAAAATAAACAAATGGACTACATTAAACTGAAGGTTTTTATAAAGCACAGGAAACCATAAACAAAATGAAAAGACAACCCACTGAATGGGAGAAGATATTTGCCAATGATACATCTGATGAGGGGTTAATATCCAAAATTTATAAAGAACTTATAAAACTCAACACCAAAAATACCCAGTCTGATTACAAATGGGCAAAGGACCTGAACAGACAATTCTTTTAGTTGTTGTTGCTCACTTCATTTATTATAATTGCATAGAAAATATAAAGGGACTTTTAAAAATGCTTTAAGAAAATAATATTTCAATTTATTTATTTTTCTTTTAATTATTCTATTGTTGTTCAATTACAGTTGTCTGCATTTACCCCCCTACCACTCACGCCCACCCCAGCCATCCCCACCTCCCCCGCCTGTTTCCACCCTACCTTGGTTTTGTCCATGTGTCCTTTATAGTTGTTCCTGCAAACCTTTCACCCTTCCCCCCATTATCCCCTCCCCTCTCCCCTCTGGTTACTGTCAGATTGTTCCTTAATTTCAATGTCTCTGGTTATATTTTGCTTGCTTATTTGTTTTGTTGATTAGGCTCAATAGCCAGGGGGAGAGGGGATGGGAGAGTGAGGAGAGGGGATTACAGGAGCTACTATAAAGGACACATGGCCAAAATCAAGGGGGAGGGTGGAGGTGGGGGAGGGAGGTGGGTTCAGCTGGGGTGGGGTGGAGGGATGGGGAGAAAAGGCATACAACTGTAATTGAATAACAATAAAAATTTAAAAAAAAAACAAATACGCCAAGCAGTGAAAGACAAATACCATATGATATCATCTATAAGTCTAATCTAATCAACAAAACAAGTGATCAAAATATAACCAGAGACATGGAAATAAAGAACAAATTGATCATGACCAGAGGGGAAGGGGAAGGGGAGAAAGAAGGGGAAAGTTTGTCAAGGAACATGTATAAAGGACCTATGGACAAAGACAATGGGGGGAGGGGAAGGATTGAAAATGAAAGGTAGGGGGGTGGGTAGGGCAGGGGAAAGTAATGGGGAGAAAATGGGGACAACTGTAATTGAACAACAATAAAAATATTTTAACAAATTAAAGTAAAAAAAAGTTAAAAAATCAAATAAATTATAAAAATATAATGAAAAAAGTTCTAACTTCATGTTGTTAATCCATAAAACAAACAAAAATAAAAATAAGAAAATAAAAAATATACCAACTGAAAGAGATCAATCAAAAAAGAGTACATACTGCATGATTTTATTTATAACAGTTATAGAAAGTACAAACTAATCTGTCATAGCATAAAGGAGTGGTTGTCTGGAGATGAGGAAAAATGGGGAAATGCATAAGGGAAAGATTACCAAGGAGCAAGAGGAAACGTGGGAGTGGTAGACATGTTAATTATCTTGATTGTGATCATCATTTCATGAGTGTGTACATACGTCAAAACTTATCAAATTGTACACTTTAATCATATAGTATATTGCATGTCAATTATATGTCAAAATACATTTTGCCTTATACAAGTAAGACTTATTCTGTTAGCAAAAGATTTAAACAGAAGTTTCAGGAAAGAAGATATATAGATAGTGAATACAACTATGAAACGGAATTATTTTTCTTAATGGTTTTGATGCCCTTTCATTATGTCAAGCCACTTGGGGTCTATTATTTGAGGAGATAACTGTTTCAGATTTGCTGAGCTGTACCTTCATAAAAGTCTAAAATATTCCCTGCAAGGCAAATCACATACTTTTATCCATACTCCCTACTTATTATGTGAAGATATGTAGAAGGAGCAAGAAGAGAGCTTTTTGTTTTATTTCATTGAAAAGAAGCTGAGACAGATATACTAAACAATATGTTTCAGGTCAATGTGTCACAGGTCAACAGGTCAATGGCACAAATGGGACTAGAATCCAGATCTTCATCTTCTCAGTCAAATGGTTAAGGGAAAGGTATGTGCTAAAGAAAGATTTTTCTGTGAGGTTCCACAGGTTGATCAGAATTAATGGCAGGTTACTGAAAGGTAAGTTTGCATGTTGGAGGAATCTGTATTCTGTTCAATTTTAACACACCCTTGGGAAAGATTTCAGGATAATTAAATAAACGGTGCTATGAAATATTTAAAGTATGTTTTAAGTTGAGTGGCATTTTTTCTTCTTAAACAAACAATATCTTACCAGTATGCTATTGCTTGATACTGCTAATCTGTCCATTTAGTACATAGAAAATTCACATTCATCCACACATCCAGGAACAATATCTAAGCCAGTATTTCTTTAGCTTGTATATTTTTCCTAAGCTAATAATTGGTTGTGTCCCCCACCTTTTACACCATCCCTTTCCCTTTAGATGTTGCTAGGGAGATTTTGGCACAGTCTAGAAAAGGGAGGAAAGAAATGGTTTGGGAAAATGGGAGTTAAATGATGAGTTACCAGGGCCCACTGCTCTCAAAACAGACAAAAAGGAAGAAACAAAACAGTGAGAAAACCAAGCCTCTGTACTCCCCTCTCAGAGTCAGGGCATCCTTATATGGTAATCCTGCCACAAAATTTAAGGTAGCAATGAGAAGGAAGGCAACAGGGATAGAGGATATTCTTACACTTAGGTGTAAGGACCATTTACAGAGTATAGGCAGCCTATTCTACAACTCTATTCTCCAATAGGAGACACACAGCAAAACACCTATGTATGCACAATGATAAACAGAGACCTCAGCAACTACAAAGACATATGCATGCTCTTGGGTAGAAAAAAAGAACAAAGTGGCACATCCAGAAAGACATACATTTTTTTAGCCTTCAAAAAAATAATAGGCACAGAGGAGACTTATGGGAGAAAGAGTAAGGAAAACCATAGGTGTGGGAAAGGCAGAGGCGAAGGTGAAATACTAGATAAGCAGTTCAGTGTGAAAGAAAGAGGGTAAGTGAGTTAGTCTGATTATATAGAAACCTCTCGAAAGGGTGGATTACAACAGAATTTGACACAAATCTCCTCAAATACTAGTGTTTCAAAGGTAGAATTTTCTGTTAAGCCTTTTAATTCCCTACTATAAAATAAATTATAATTACTTTTTCCCACATTCTCTAGTAGATTAACTTTCCCAGCACAATTGTGCAAGTGCAAAAAATGATTATATTAGTGTGTGTGTGTATAGATAGATAGATAGATAGATAGATAGATAGATAGATAGATAGATTCATTTTCTTTAAATAATTCAGTTCTGTAGAAAAATAAATATTCTGAGGAAATGAGCATATGCCTCAGGTGGTACAAAGGCAAAAAAGGTAAATGCAAAATGTGCAGCTACCCAGGAAACAATTAAAAAAATACTCTATGAACCGACAGAATCTTCTAACCATTGAAAATCAGAAATTAAACAAAGGGAATAGAAAAAACTACCCTTTTCTCTTTCTGAGTAATTTTCAGTGTTGGCACACAGTGAAGGTACACATACAGACTGCTAAACCAATGCCAATGTAATATCACTATTGTGAGTCACAGAAGGCAGGGCTATGCTGAAGTAGTGGAAAATCTGAAATACACAATATTTCTAAAGACATGTATTTTTATTACATTCAAGTGCAAACAGTTACTATCTTGACAGTTTTTCTAGTAAAGGACTTTCTTTCCAAAGAGTTCACAATGAATTGTTTAGTACAATTGCAATTACCTTGACCCAAGATGAGAGAATTTTTCAATGAAGCAGATTCTACCTTGACTTTCCATTTTTCAGAGAAATATCAATAGCTAATGTTCACTTCCAGCCAAGATGGAGGCATAGGAAGACAAGCTTCTCCTTCTGGCACAAGCATAAGAAGTATCACAAGTAGCTTCAAAACAAAAAACAACCAGAATTGCCAGGAAATTGAACTGTATGGAAGTCTTATAACCAAGGATTTAAAGAAGATATATTCATCCAGAAGAGTAGAAGGGGTAGAGACAGGGAGCCATGGCAGAGAGGATGTGGTGTGGTTGTGGTGAGGCAGCATCATCAGTGGCCAGTGGTATGGGAGGTCCTACATTCACGTGTGTGGATAAAAACAGGAGACATACCTGGGGGGCAAGCGATCCCAGCCCCAAGCCAGACTGTGCAGCTCAGGGATTCAGTGCTATGAAAAAAAAAAAAAAGCTTCATAACTTCTGTCTCTAAAAACCAGGGGGGTTGGGGCAGTGGAAGAAATGCTGGTCTCTCAGGAGAGTCTATTAAAGGACCCTTATGGTCCTAGAATGTCTACAAACACACCCACTGTGGGATTCAGCACCAAGGCAGCACCTAGAATGGTGTCAGTCACATACAGGAAATGGGGGAAGTGACTGGAAATTGAGTGGAAGCACAGCAAACAGCATTGTTCCCTCTATGACCCCTCTATTCACACAGAACCACAAAGCTACAAACTGTGTTGCCCCACCCTAGCAAATACCTAAGGCTCTGCCCCTTACAACTTAACAGGTGTGCTAAGACAGGGAGTCAAAGCAGCTTTACCTAATACACAGAAACAAACACAGAGAGGCTGCCAAATTGAGGAGACAAAGAAAGATGGCCCCCCAAAAAGAACTAAGCAAAACAGATAGCCAACCTACCAGATGCAGTGTTAAAAACACTGCTGATAAGGATGCTCAGAGAACTCACTGAGTATGGCAAAAAACATAAGGGAAGAAATGAAGGCTACACTAAGTAAAAGAAAGAAAAATCCACAGGGAACCAAGACTGAAGGGAAGGAAGCAGAAGTTGAAACCAACAATTTGGAACATAAGGAAGAAATAAAGAGTCAACCAGCACAGAATAGAGAAATAAGAATTCAAAAAAATGAGGTGAGAATAAGAAGACTCTACAACATCTACAAACTTGCCAACATCCAAATCATAGGGATGCCAGAAGGAGAAGAGGAAGAGCAAGAAATTGAAAACTTATTTGAAAAATAATAAATGAAAAGTTCCCTAGGTTGGCAAAGGAAATAGTTATACAAGTCCAGGAAGCACAAAAAATTCCCAAACAAGTTGGACCCAAAGAGGGCTATACCAAGATACCTCATAATTAAAATGCCAAAGGTTAAAGATAAAGAGAGAATCTTAATAGCAGCAAGAGAAAAGGAGACAGTTACCTACAGAGGAGTTCCCATAAGGCTATCAGCTGATTTCTCAAAAGGAACTTTGCAGGCACAAAGGGGCTAGAGAAAAGCATTCAAAGTCATGAAAGGCAAGGATCTACATCCAAGATTACTGTACCCAGCAAAGTTACCATTTAGAATGGAAGGGCAGATAAAGCACTTCCCAGATAAAGTCAAGTTAAAGGAGTTCATCATCACCAAGCCCTTATTATATGAATTGTTAAAGTGACCTATCTAAGAGAAAGAAAAAGATTAAAACTATGAACAGTAAAATAAGAACAAACTCACAACTATCAATCACGGAATCTAAAACAACACCAACAAACTATGCACACAACTAGAACAGGAACAGAATCATAAAAATGGAGATCACATGGAGGGTTATCAGTAGGGAGCAGGAAGAGAGAGAATAGGGGAAAAGGTACAGGGGTTAAGAGAAATAATTGGGTTGGCAAGATGGTGCAAAAGTGAGTGGAAGCCACACTAACCTCTTCCCAGGACCAATCTGGAATTACAACTAAGTTGTGGAGAAATTACCCAGGACAAACAACTGAACAATAGCATGGGAGAAGCCTTATAACCTTGGACAGACAGAAGAACCAGCTTCAGCATAACCTGGCTGGTAAGGAGTGTGGTGGAGGGCTGTCTGGGCACCCACAGGCAGCAGCACCAGAGGAATAATTAAGCAGCAGGTTAGATTCCCCTGAGAAGAATGGGATCTAAACCCTAAGCTGGGATTGCCAACTTGGATCACCAGAGCCCAAAAAGTACACAGATAACAACCAGTGGCAAAAAGTAGCAGGATTGCTCTCTGCCAAAGATGGATGGCTGGAGATGCAAAGGTCCATTTTAAGGGCCAATGCACAAATTTTCATTTGTTGTCACTTACCCAGGGTTCTCACAAAGGCAGGAGCAGAATGGGCTGCAGAAACTGAGGAGAGACTGAGGACAGAAGCTTTTGGGAGGCAGCAGAGAGAGTAGCCACAGGGAACCTGATGCTGAGTCATCCCCATACAGTGGCAGCCATTGTGCTCAAGCAGACCACTCCCCTCTGAGTGGCAGCAGCCTGAGGGGAAACAACAGCCCTGCCCCCAAAAGAGACTCTGCTCCAGCTCTGTGGTGCTTAAGCCTGACTGCTGAGTGCAGAAGGACTAGACTAACAACTGAAGGAGACAACCACAGGTGTAAATCTCTGGCAAAGTGAGGGGCAGAGTGGAATAGAGTTGCTTGAGAAGAGACTGGGGATAGAGGCTTGGGGAGAAAAATGAGAGCAATCACCAGGATCCTGGTGCTGAGTCGTCACCCATACTACAACAGACATCCTGCTTATGCAGACCACTCCCCTCCAAGTGGCAGCACCCTGAGGAGAAACAGTAGCCCCCACCCCAGGAGGAAGTCTGCCCTACCATATTGGGCTTAAGTCTGACTGCTGAGTGCAAAGTGACTAATTAACAACTGAAGGAGACAACTCTAGACAACAGAACTCTGGCAGTCTCAGAGTGGACTGCCTAAGGTCAGATGAGGTCAACATCTCACACCACCAGAGGTGGATCCAAAAAGAAAAAAACAGTGGTAAATACTAAAGGCTACTGAGACGAAATCCATTGTGGTATTTTCCCTGATGAGCGATATTTTCTTTCCTGCATAGATTTTTAACATTCATTTACTGTCCTGCAAGTTTGTGCATATTAAGTCACTAGAAGTTATACTATAGTTTATTTCTCTCCTTTCTTATAATAGTCTTAATCTCTTTAAACCCTTATTAATTCTGGTTCATTTGCTGTTGATACTGAGATTGCGGGGGGAAATATTTTTTTTGGATGTGGGTTTGTTCCCTGGGCTTTGTGGTTTTCTTCTGGCAGCACCTACACAACAGCATGCAAGACTTTGTGGGTGGAGTGAGCCTCAGTCAACCAGTTGGAGGGAAGGCCCCACCATACAATAACCCAACAACAATCAAAACACAAAGACATCCAGAGAGCCAACATAAGCAGCATCCCAAGAGCATTAAGTTCGGAAGATCAACGAGACTGCACCACTGAATCTCACAGGTCTCCTAACATAGAAGTTCATATCAAAAACTCAGGGAGTCAGAATAGATCAATTCAAGAAGCAGAGGTTAACAAGAAGACTCTCACCAACAATGGGAAGACAAAGAAACAAATGCCAAATGAAAAGTAGGAAGTCCCAGAAAGAATGCTAAATGAAATAGAGACAAGTCAACTATCAGATATTGAGTTCAAAGCAATGGTTACAAGGAAGCTCAATGAGCGCACAGATAATTACCAAAAACTACAGGGAAACTACAATGAACTCACTGCAAACTGTATCAACATGAAAAAGGAAATAGGAACTATCAACAAGACCCAAGAGAAATTAAGAATACAATTTCTGAATTGAAGAACAAAGTAGAAGGAATCAAAAGAAGGCTAGATGAAGCAAAGGATCGAATCAGAGAGCTAGAGGACAAGGTGGAAAAATATACCCAGAAAGAAGAAGAAAAAGAAAAAGACTAAAAAAGAACCAAGAGGTGTTAAGGGAACTGCAAGACAACATGAAATATAATAATATCTGTATAATAGGGATACCAAATGGAGAAGAAGAGCAACACATAGAAAACCTGTTTGAAAAAGTAATGCTGGAAAATTTCCCTAATGTGATGAGAGAAAAAGTAACACAAATCCAGGAACCACAGAGGGTCCTAATCAAGAGGAACCCAAAGTGGCCCACTCCAAGACATATCAGAATTAAAATGGAAAATTTGCCAGACAAAGAGAGAATCTTAAAGGCAATAAGTGATAAACAAGAAGTAACATACAAGGGATCCCCTGATAATGCTAGCAGCTAACTTCTGAATGGAAACACAACAAGCCAGAAGGGAATGGCAAGAAATATTCCAAGTAATGAAAAACAAAGGCCAGGAACCAAAACTACTCTATCCAGCAAGGCTCCCAATTAAAATTTGAGGCAAAATAAAGAGTTTCCCAGACAAACGAAGGCTCAAAGAATACACCTCCACACAATCTGCATTGCAAGATATGCTAAAGGGACTGCTTTAAGAAAAGGAAGAAAAAGAGTGAAAGAGAAAGGAACACAGGTACAAGGGAAATAAAATGGCAATGAATAAGTATATATCAACAATAACCTAAAATGTAAATGCATTAAATGATCCAATCAAAAGACATAGAGTAGCAGAATGGATAAAAAACAACAACCCACACATATGCTGCCTACAAGAGACCCACCTCAGAATAAAAGACCTACACAGACTGAAAGTGAAGGGTTTGAAAAATTATTCCAAATAAATAGACAGATAAAAAACATGGGGTAGCAATAGTCATATTATACAAAATGAACTTCAAACAACAGCCATGAAAAGAGACCCAGAAGGTCACCTCATAACACTCAAGGGAAGAATTCATCAAGAAGACATAAATATTATAAATATATATGCACCTAACATAGGACCACACAGATATATAAGGAAAATCTGGGAGTTATTCAAGAGTGATATTGACAGCAACACAATAATAGTAGGGGATTTTAATGCCCCACTGTCAAAAATGGATATATCTTCCAAACATAATATCAACAAAGATATTGCAGCATTGAGAAATGTCCTAGATCAAATGGACATAACTGATATATATATAGAACCTTTCATCCCAAAGAAGCAAAATACATATTCTTTTCAAATGCATATAGAATATTTTCAAAGATAGACCACATGATAGGACACAAAACAAGCCTCAACAAATTCAAGAAAATTGAAGATATATCAGCCATTTACTTGGACAATGAGGGCTTGCTTGGATCTACAAATCAACGTCAAGGAAAAAAATCGAAAACTATTCAAACTTGGGGAGACTGAAAAGCATGGTATTAAACAGTGAATGGGTTAATAATGAGATCTAGGAAGAAGTAAAAATGTCTATGGAAACAAATGAAAATGAACTCACAACAATCCAAAACTTATGGGACACAGTGAAGGCAGCCCTGAGAGGTAAGTTCATAGTGATGCACGCCTACCTAAAAAATATAGAAACATTTCAAATGAGCAAACTAATTGTACATCGTCAAGAACTGAAGGAACAACAACAAAGACAGCCCAGAGCAAGTAGAAGGAAGAAAATAACCAAGATCAGAGCAGACTTAAATGACATAGAGACTAAAAACACAATTCTAAGGATCAATTAATCCAAGAGCTGGTTCTTGGAAAAGATAAACAAATCAACAAGCCTTTAAGCAGACTCATCAAGAAAAAAAGAGAGAGGACCCAAATAAACACAATCAAAAATGAAAGAGGAGAGATTACAACTGATACCACAGAAATACAAATGAGGGCAAGATCTTACTAGGAAGAAATATATGCCAAGAAATGTGAAAACCTAGATGAAATGGACAAATTTCTAGAATTATATAATCTTCCAAAACTGAATGAAGAAGAAGCAGAAAGCCTGATCAGACTGATAACAGCAAGTGAAATAGAAGCAGTAGTAAAAAACCTCCCAGCATAGAAAGGCCCTCAACCAGAGAGTTTAAAAGGAGAATTATTTAAAGCATTTAAGGGAGAGCTAACCCCTATCCTTCACAGACTATTCGAAAAAATGCAAGAACAGGTAAGACTCCCAAACTCTTTTCATGAAGCCAACATCATCCTAATCCCAAAACCAGATAAAGACACAACACAGAAAGAAAACGTCATGCCAATATTGCTGATGAATATAGACGCTAAAATTCTCAACAAAATATTGGAAAACAACATCCAGAAATACATTAAAAAGATCATACACCATGACCAAGTGGGAATCATCCCAGGGATGCAAGGATGGTACAATATTCACAAATCAATAAACATAATACATCACATAAACAACAGCAAAGACAAAAATCACATGATCATATCAATAGATGAAGAAAAAGCATTTGATAAGGTACAGCACCCATTTATGATAAACACACACACACACACACACACACAGCAAAGTAGGAATAGAGAGAGCATTCCTGAATATAATAAAGACCATGTATGAGAGACCTACAGCCAACATCATACTCGATGGTCAAAAACTAAAATCTTTCCCACAAAGATCAGGAATAAGACAAGCATGTCTGCTTTCACCACTTCTATTCAACACAGTATTGGAAGTACTAGCCACAGCAATCAGACAAGAAAAAGAAATAAAAGGCTTCCAAATTGTAAAGGAGAAAGCAAAACTGTCATTGTTTGGAGACAACATGTTAGTGTACATACAAAATCCTATAGACTCCCCTCAAAAACTACTCGACCTAACTAGTGAATATGAAAAAATGGTAGGATACAAAGTCAATATTAAGAAATTTTGTACACCAACAATAAAATATCAGAAACAGAAATGAGGAAAAAAATCCCATTTGATATAGCAACAAGAACAATAAAGTACCTACGAAGAAACCTAACCAAGGAGGTAAAAGACCTGTACTCTGAGAACTATACAGCACTGAGGAAAGAAATTAAAGAAGACACAAACAAATGGAAGCATGTACCATGTTCATGGGTTGGAAGAATTAACATCATCAAAATAGCCATTCCACCCAAAGCAATTTATAGATTCGATTCAATCCCTATTAAAGTACCAGTGACATATTTCACACATATACAACAAACATTTCAGAAATTAAATGGAACCATAAACAAATCTGAAGAGCCTCGACAATTTTGAGACAAAAGAACAAAGTAGGAGGGATCCCAATACCTGATATAAAACTGTATTACAAGGCCACTCTAATCAAAAAAGCCTGGTACTGCCATAAGAACAGACACATAGACCAATGGAACAGAACAGAGAGCCCAGAAATAAACTAAAGTCTCTATGGTTAATTAATATTCAACAAAGGGGACAGCTGCATAAAATAGAGTAAACGTAGCCTCTTCAACAAATGGTGTTGAGAGATCTAGACAGCTACAGGAAAAAATGAAACTCAATCACCAAATTACACCATACACAAAAATAAATTCAAGATGGATAAAAGACTTAAATATAACTCGTGACACCATAAAAGTCCTATAGGAAAAAATAGGCAAGAAAATCTCTGATTATCCACGCACCAATATTTTCACTGATATGTCCCCTAGAGCAAGGGACATAAAGGAAAGAATAAACAAATGGGATCTTATAGAAACAAAAAGTTGCACTGCTAAAGAAAACAGCATTAAAATGAAAAGAAAACCAACTGTATGGGAAAATATATTTGCCAATGATACCTCGGACAAGGGTTTGATCTCCAAAATATATAAAGAACTCACACGACTCTACTCCAGGAGAACAAACAACCCAAATAAAAAGTGGGTGAAGGACTTGAACAGACACTTTTCCAAGGAAGATATACAGAGGGCCCAGAGACATATGCAAAGATGCTCAGCATCACTAACTATCAGAGAGATGCAAATGAAAACCACAATGAGGTACCGTCTTACACCGGTCAGAGTGGACAGCATAAACAAATGAACAAATGTTGGAGACGATGTGGAGAAAAGAGAACCTTAGTGCACTGTTGGTGGGAATGCAGACTGTTAAAGCCACTGCAGAAAACAACATGGAATTTCCTCAGAAATCTAAATATGGAACTGCCCTTTGACCTGGCAATTCCACTGCTGGGATTATGCCCTAAGTACCCTGAAACACCAATCCAAAATAACCTGTGCACCCAAATGTTCATAGCAGCACAATTTACAAAAGCCAAGTTCTGGAAGCAACCTAAGTGCCCATTGGTAAATGAATGGATCAAAAAACTATGGTACCTTTTCATGATGGAATACTATGCAGCAGAAAGAAAGGAGCAGCTCCTACCTTTTGTGCTGGCTTGTATGGAACTGGAGAGCATTATGCTACATGAAATAAGCAGGTGTTGAGGGACAAACACCATATGATCTCCCATTTAAGTGGAACCTAATCAACAAAACAAACAAGCAAGCCAAATATAACCATCAACATTGTAATTAAGAACAAATTAATGGTAAGTAGAGGGGGGGTGGGGGGGCATAATGGGGGGATGGATGAAAGGTTTTCAGAAACATCTATAAAGGACACATGTAAAAAAGCAAAGGGGTGTAGGATCAAGGGTGGTAATTGGGGATGGCTGGCTTCGGGGTGGGTGGTGGTGGGGAAATGGAGTCAACTGTATTTGAACAAAATGTTTTAAAAATTAAAAAAAAGAAGAATGGGTAGGTACAAAGTAATGTGACATTAAGAATAGTATAGGAGAAGATGGCGGCAACATAGGTGGGAGCGGAGTCCACTTCCCCTCAACGCCAGGGAAATACCTAGCTGATCTGAGGAGCAGAGCGAACAGCCAACAGTATTCCAGCATATATGAAGATCAGAGACCAAAGAAAGAGGACATTGAAAGATCTGACGGTGAGACAACAAAACCTGGAGTGCTGAAAAGATTAGAGTTAGACCGTGTTAAACCCATAAACGTCAGCTCAAGACCAGTGAGCACAGGAGATTAAGGAGACAGCACCACCGAATCCCAATGGCATTCTACCATAGAAGTTCATACCATAAACCCAGGGAGTCAGAATAGAGCAATTTAAGAAGCAGAGGCCAACAAGAAGAGCCTCACAAACAATGGGAAGACAAGGAAACAATTCCCAAATGAAAGGAAAGGAGGAAGTCTCAGAAAGAATGCTAACTGAAAAAGAGGCAAGTCAACTATCAGATATTGAGTTCAAAGCAATGGTCATCAGGAAGCTCGCTGAGCTCTCTGAGCTCAAAGAGAACTACCAGAAACTACAAGGAAACTACAATGAACTCACTGCAAACTATATCAACATGAAAAAGGAAATAGAAACTATCAACAAGAGCCAAGAGGAAATGAAGAATACAATTTCTGAATTGAAGACCACAGTAGAAGGAATCAAAGGCAGACTTGATGAAGCAGAGGATCGGATCAGCGAGCTGGAGGACAAAGTAGAAAAAAACACCCAGAAAGAGCAAGAAAAGGAAAAGAGGCTCAGAAAGAATGAAGAGGCAATAAGGGAAATGCAGGACAACATGAAACGTAACAATATCCGTATAATAGGAATACCAGAAGGAGAAGAAGAAGAGAGCAAGGGATAGAAAACCTGATTGGAAAAGTAATGAGGGAAAATTTCCCTAATCTGAGGGGAGAAAAAGTCACCCAAAACCAGGAATCACAGAGAGTCCCAAGCAAGAGGAACCCAAGGAGACCCACTGCAAGACACATCATAATTAAAATGGCAAACTTCCAAGACAAAGAGAGAATCTTAAAGGCAGCAAGGGAGAAAAAGGAAGTAACATAGAAGGGAACCCCAATAAGGTTAGCAACTGACTTCTCAATGGAAACGCTCCAAGCCAGAAGAGAGTGGCAAAAAATATTCCTAGTAATGAGAACCAAGGCCTGCAACCAAGACTACTTTACCGAGCAAGGCTCTCAATCAAGATAGAAGACCAAATAAAGAGGTTCCCGGACAAAAGAAGTGTAAAAGAATACAGCTCCACCAAACCAGCTCTGCAAGAGATGCTAAAGGGACTGCTTTAAGGAAAGGAAGGGAAAGAGAAAGTCAGAGGAACACAGGTAGGAAATAATGGCAATGAATAACTACCTATCGATAATAACCTTAAACGTAAATGGATTCAATGATCCAATCAAAAGACATAGAACAGCTGAATGGATAAGAAAATATGACCCACACATATGCTGCCTACAAGAGACCCATCTCAGGACAAAAGACTTACACAGACTGAAAGTGAAGGGCTGGAAACAAATTTTCCAAGCAAACGGACGGGAAAAAAAAAGCAGGGGTAGCAATACTCATATGAGACAAAATAGACTTCCAAAGAAGGGCCATAAAGAGAGACCCAGAAGTTCACTTCATAATACTCAAAGGAAGAATCCACCAAGAAGACATAAACATTGTAAATATATATGCACCCAACATAGGAGCACCCAAATACATAAAGAAAATCTTGGAAGACTTCAAGAAAGATATTGACAGCAAAACCATTATCCCTGGGGACTTTAACACCCCCCTGTCAAAAATGGACAGGTCTTCCAAACAAAATATCAACAAAGATATTGTGTCACTTAACAATACCCTAGAGGAAATGGACTTAACTGATATATACAGAGCTTTTCATCCCAAAGAAGCAAAATACACATTCATTTCAAGTGTCCATGGAACTTTCTCAAAGATAGACCACATGATAGGACACAAAGCAAGCCTCAAAAAATTCAAGAAAATTGAAATCATATCAAGCATTTTCTCTGACCATAAGGGACTGAAACTAGAAACCAACCCCAAAGGAAAAAACCCAAAACACTCAAAATCATGGAGACTGAATAGCATGCTATTAAACAATGATTGGGTAAAGAACGAGATTAGGGAAGAAATCAAAAACTTCCTGGAAACAAATGAAATCGAACTCACACCAACCCAAAACCTATGGGACACAGCAAAGGCAGTCCTGAGAGGGATGTTCATAGCAACACAGGCCTACCTTAAGAAGTTAGAAACAGTTCAAAAAAACAACCTAACCCTATGCCTACAAGAACTGGAGGAACAACAACAAAGACAGCCCAGAGCAAGCAGAAGGAAGGAAATAACCAAGATCACAGCACAACTAAATGACATAGAGACTGAAAGCACAATTCTAAGGATCAATGAATCCAGGAGCTGGTTCTTTGAAAAGATAAAAAAAAATAGACAAGCCTTTAAGTAGGCTCATCAAGAAGAAAAGAGAGAGGACCCAAATAAACAGAATTAGAAATGAAAGAGGAGAGATTACAACTGATACCACAGAAATACAAAGGATTGTAAGAAATTACTATGAAGAACTGTATGCTAAGAAATTTGAAAACCTAGATGAAATGGACACATTTCTAGAAAAATATAATCTTCCAAAAGTGAATGAAGAAGAAGCAGAGAACCTGAACAGACCAATATCAGCAAAGGGAATTGAAGCAGTCATCAAAAAACTCCCATCACACAAAAGCCCTGGACCAGATGGTTTCACAGGAGATTTCTACAGAGCATTTAAGGAAGAGCTAACCCTTATCCTTCACAGACTATTCGAAAAAATCCAAACTGATGGAAGACTCCCAAACTCTTTTTATGAAGCCAACATCATCCTAAACCCAAAACCAGATAAAGACACAACGAAGAAAGAAAACTTCAGGCCAATATCGTTAATTAACATAGACGCTAAAATTCTCCACAAAATATTAGGAAACTGCATCCAGCAATATATTAAAAAGATCATCCACCATGACCAAGTGGGATTCATCCCAGGGATGCAAGGATGGTACAATATTCACAAATCAATAAACGTAATACATCACATCAACAACAGCAAAGACAAAAATCACATGATCATCTCAATAGATGCGGAAAAAGCGTTCGATACGATACAGCACCCATTTCTGATAAAAACACTCAGCAAAGTGGGAATAAAGGGAGCAGTCCTCAACATAATAAAGGCCATATATGAGAGACCTACAGCCAACATCACACTCAATGGACAAAAACTTAGAGCTTTCCCACTAAGATCAGGAACAAGACAAGGATGACCTCTCTTACCACTCCTATTCAACATAGTATTGGAAGTCCTAGCCACAGCAATCAGACAAAAAAAAGCAATAAAAGGCATCCAAATTGGAAAGGAGGAAATGAAATTGTCACTGTTTGCACACGACATGATAGTGTACATGGAAAACCCTATAGACTCCACTCAAAAACTACTCGACCTAATAAATGAATTTGGCAAAACAGCTGGATACAGAGTCAATACCCAGAAATCAAAGGCATTCCTGTACACCAGCAATGAAACTGCAGAAACAGAAATCAGGAAAAAAATCCCATTCGATTTAGCAACAAGAAAAATAAAGTACGTAGGAATCAACCTAACCAAGGAGGTAAAAGACCTGTACTCAGAAAACTACACAACACTGAAGAAAGAAATTAAGGAAGATACAAACAAATGGAAGCATGTACCATGTTCATGGATTGGAAGAATTAACATCATCAAAATGGCCATACTACCCAAAGCAATTTATAGATTCAATGCAATCCCTATTAGAGTACCCATGACATATTTCACAGATATAGAACTAACATTTCAGAAATTCATATGGAACTATAAAAGACCCCGAATAGCTGCAGCAATTTTGAGAAAGAAGAACAAAGCAGGAGGGATCACAATACCTGATATCAAACTGTATTACAAGGCCACTGTAATCAAAACAGCCTGGTACTGACATCAAAACAGGCACATAGACCAAGGGAACAGAACAGAGATCCCAGAAATAAACTCAAGTCTATACGGTCAATTAATATTTGACAAAGGAGGCAGGAGCATGAAATGGAGCAAAAAGAGCCTCTTCAACAGATGGTGTTGGGAGATCTGGACAGCTACGTGCAAAAAAATGAAACTCAATCACCAACTTACGCCATACATGAAAATAAACTCAAGATGGATAAAAGACTTAAATATACGTCATAACACCATAAAAGGCCTTGAGGAAAACATTGTCAGGAAAATCTCATACATTCCACGCAGCAACATCCTCACAGACATGTCCCCTAAAGCAAGGGACATAAAGGAAAGAATAAACAAATGGGACCTCATCAAAATAAAAAGCTTCTGCAGGGCTAAAGAAAACAGCACCAAATTACAAAGAGAACCAACAGTATGGGAAAACATATTTGCTAATGATACCTCAGACAAGGGCCTGATCTCCAAAATATATAAAGAACTCACACGACTCCACTCCAGGAAGACAAATAACCCAATTAAAAAATGGGCAAAGGACTTGAACAGACACTTCTCCAAGGAAGACATACAGAGGGCCCAGAGACATATGAAAAGATGCTCAGCATCACTAGCCATCAGAGAGATGCAAATCAAAACCACAATGAGGTATCATCTCACACCAGTCAGAATGGCCAACATAAACAAATCCACAAACAAATGTTGGAGAGGATGCGGAGAGAAGGGAACCCTAGTGCACTGTTGGTGGGAATGCAGACTGGTGAGGCCACTGTGGAAAACAATATGGAATTTCCTCAGAAAACTAAAAATGGAACTGCCCTTTGACGCAGCAATTCCACTGCTGGGATTATACCCTAAGAACCCTGAAACACCAATCCAAAAGAATCTGTGCACCCCAATGTTCATAGCAGCACAATTTACAATAGCCAAGTACTGGAAGCAACCTAAGTGCCCATCAGCAAATGAGTGGATCCAAAAACCATGGTATATTTACACAATGGAATTCTACGCAGCAGAGAGAAAGATGCAGCTTATACCCTTTGCAACAGCATGGATGAAACTGGAGAGCATTATGCTAAGTGAAATAAGCCAAGAGCTGAGGGACAAATACCATATGATCTCACCTTTAAGTGGAACATAAGCAATAGAAGAAAAAAGCAAACAAAATATAACCAGAGACATTGAAGTTAAGAACAATCTAACAATAGCCGGGGCGGGGACAATGGATAGAGGGGATTACAGGAACTACTATAAAGGACACATGGACAAGACCAAGGGGGAGGGTGGAGGTGGGGGAGGGAGGTGGGTTCAGCTGGGGTGGGGTGGAGGGATGGGGAGAAAAGGCATACAACTGTAATTGAATAACAATAAAAAATAAAAAAATAAAAAATTAAAAAAAAAAGAATAGTATAGGAAATGGAGAGGCCAAAGAACTTATATGCAGGATCCGTGGACATGAACTAAGGGGGTGTGATTGCTGGAGGGATGGAACATACTAAGCGTAGGAAGACAAAGGGGAAAAATCAGGACAACGGTAATAACATAATGAATAAAATATACTTAAATAAAAAATAGCTAATGTCTACTGAATGCTTTCCATGTATGGGGCAAGCACTGTTCTAAGCATTTGACATGGATTGTCACATTCATTCTTCACAATTACTTTTAAAGTAGGTTCTTGATTAACCTCATTTAACTAATGAGAAAATTGAAATTTAGGGAGATTAAATGTCTTGCCCAAAACCATACATTTCAGTGAAGACTTAGAGACCAGATTTGAACCCAAATAATGTGACTCCAGAGCCTGCACTATTAACTAGAGTACTGTGCTGCCTTAGATAAACATTCTTTGCCTCAGGTTAAAAAAAAAGGTTATATCAGGGATTTATTTTCAAAATGAAAGAAACTTTCAGAGTTTTTTGATATCAGCACACACTGATCTCTCTGTTCTACATCCTTCAGTTTCTGCAGCTACATAGGTGATTCCAAACAAAGATCACTGACTTCCAGAGTCATAAAACTTAGGCACTGTGGAATCAAAGAAAGAGCCAGTAGTCTTTAGTAGACTGTATTGCTAAAGTAGGAAAGTAAACTAGTACCTTGTTTTTTGTAACCAGCGTTTAAATATGAAGATTTTTGTCACTCCAATAAATTGAATAAAAAAGAATAAAAGAAATATAAAGGTTTTCTGCTTAACATTCAGATAACCAGGTAAGTCAATCAATTACCAACTCCCACCCTTGAGTAGTGCAAGTAATCAAGACTTTGCTGCAAGGAGCCTAACAATTGTTTACATGTATGTGAATACAATTTAAAAATTGCACTTCCAATTCTACCTACTTAATAAGCTTTTTTTTCTTTAACTATTACATATATGAGCTTCAGCCCAGGCTAGCCTCATCACAACGCTCAAGATCATTTAGTGGAGTCAGGATTATGAAGATTTATATATATACCTCTGATCAAAATACTAGTGACAATCTAATATGGTCGCTCAACATTTTTGTTGGGTAGTGAGAAACAATACCATGTGAACTAGGAATGATTATAAATATGTATCAAAAAAAGTAAAGGAATAATATTGAAGAAAGCTAAAGAAATCATCTTTTAATAGGTTGCAAAGTTAAAAAGCTGCTGAGCAGTTGCCATGGATACCAGGTCCTGAATGTAATACTGGGCTTTTCCTCATAGTTAAACACCAAAGGCCTGTATTTCCAGCTGCACATCTCCTTTCTGCACATGCACTAGCAACTAGTTGAAATAGAAATTTCTATTTCGATGAATGATGATGTAATGGGAAATTCCTTGTGCAAGAATCCTGACCTGCTGAAAAGATATTCAGATAAGATTAATTCCAAAAGGATTTTCATCCAATTTTCATATTACACAAGAGTTCTAAATCAAACTCATTGCACAACAACCTTTATAAATCTATAGTACAGAATCAGAGCTCAGGAAGTGGTCATGACCACAATAGACCTACATGGGCTTTTTTCATCACTGACATTTGCCATCCAATGGCACACATTTTTACTGTGCATTTATTTGACCTTCATGGGGTCTGGACAGAACAAATAATATGGCAAATTGGGAATCCCCTCCATAGATCACAGAGACACTATCCAAGTAACATATACTAAACTAAGTTACTGTCAAGATGTCATTGCTCCCTTCACATTCTTTGAATGTAACAAAAGGACCAGACATTTCTGTCAGATTACAGGAGAAAAATTAAGCACATAAGAGAGTTCATAGAAAAAAGCACAGAAGGAACAGAAGCAGACTTGTGTATAATACTTACACTATAGGGAAAATCAGGCCCACAGACGCTAACAGGCCTAATTCCAAATATTTTAAATTGAGATAACATTGGTTAATAACATCATATAAGTTTCAGGTATATGCCATTATATCTTGATAACTGTATGCATTATAGTGTGCTCACCACCAAAACTGTAGTTTTCATCACTCACCATTTCACTCTCCTCCAAACCCCCTTCTCCTCTAGTAACCATCATTCTGTTCTCTGTATAGGAGTTTTTGCTTATTTCATTTGTTCATTTATTTTTTTATATTCCACATATGAGTAAAATTATACAATGTTTGTCCTTTTCTCCTTGACTTATTTCACTTAGCCTAATACTTTCAAGGTCCATCCATGTTGTTGTGAATGGCAATAATTCATCTTTTTTTATGGCTGAGTAGTATTCTCCAGGTTCGTAATTTTACTAGCATGATGACCTTGAGTGAATTACTTAATTTCTTTAAGACTTACTTTACTAATTTATAACATTTAGATGACAATACTATCTACAGTGTAGAGTTGTTATGAGAACAAAATGAATCATATATGAAAAACATTTAGAACAGTGTTAATTCTTCGCTAAATGGTAGCTTTTATTATTATTCTCCCACACTTTAAAATCAAATACCATATGATCTCACCTTTAATTGGAACATAATCAACAAAAGAAAAAAGCAAACAAAATATAACCAGAGACATTGAAGTTAAGAACAATCTAACAATAGCCAGAGGGGAGTGGAGACGAGACTATGGGGAGAGGGGTTTACAGGAACTACTATAAAGGGCACATGGACAAAATCAAGGGGGGGGTGGAGGTGGGTGAGGGAGGTGGGTTCAGATGGGGTGGGGTGGAGGGATGGGGAGAAAATGCAGACAACTGTAACTGAATAACAATAAAAATTTTAAAAAATTGATACCACAATCACGTGAAAAAAAAGTGTTAATCCATGAAACTTCTGAATATAACACTGTGACCACATATTTTTCATTCCAAAGACAAAACTGCAATGCAATTTTGAACTTTACTTGGTATATTTTTTCCAGAAATTAAGAAACCAGTTTTTCCTTTGCAATAGCATGGATGGATCTGGAGAGCATTATGCTAAGTGAAATAAGCCAGGCAGTGAAAGAGAAATACCATATGATCTCACCTATAAGTGGAACCTAATCAACAAAACAAACAAATGAGCAAAATAGAACCAGAGACATGGAAATAAAGAACAAACTGACAGTGACCAGAGGGGCAAGGGGAGGGGCTAATGGGGAAAAGAAGGGGAAGGAGCAAGCAAAGGAACACTAATAGAGGACTCTTGGGCAAGGGCAATGGGGGGGGAATTAACTGTGGGATTGAGGGGGATATGGTAGGGGTGAGCAGTGGGCAAAAAGGGTGGACAACTGTAGCTGAACAACAATGAATTTAAAAAAATAAATATGGGCTAAGGACTTAAATAAATGTTTCTATGAAGAAGAAGTACAAATATCCAATGGGTTTATGACCCAATGTTCAACATCACTAATCATGAGGGAAATGCAAGTCTTAACCACAATGAGATATCACCCCACGACTGTCAGGATGGCTACTACCAAAAAAATCCCAAAAGACAATAATTGTTGATGAAGACGTTGAGAAACTGGAACCATTGCACATTCTTGGTGGGAATGCAAAATAATGCAGCTAGTATGAAAAACAACATAAAGGTTCCTCAAAAAATTAAAATTAGAACTGTAATATTGGTCCATCAATGCCACTTTCAAAAGAATAGAAATCAGGATCTTGATTATTAGTACTCCTAAGTTTATTGCAGCACTATTTGCAACAGCAAAGATGTAGAAACAACCTAAATGTTTGTTGACAGATAAGTAAATAAAGAAAATGTGTTATAAACATAAAATGGAGTACGTTTTACTCTTAACAAGGAAGGAAATTTTGCAATATGTGACAACATGGATGAACCTGGAGGACATTATGCTAAATAAAATAAGTCAGTCACAAAAAGATAAACTGTGCAGGATTCCACTTGTGAGAGGTATTTAAAATACTCAAACTCATAGAATCAAAGAGTAGAATAGTGGTTGCCAGAGGCTGTGGGAAGGGTGAAATAAGGAGTTACTATTCAATGAGCATAAATTTTCAGTCAATCAGAATGAAAAACTCTAGAGATCTGTTGCACAACATTGTAACTATAGTCAACAATACTATTGTACACTTTAAATTTTGTTGAGAGGGTAGATCTAATGTTATGTGTTCTTTCCATAATAAAATAAAATTTCTCTAAATGTAGGAAAACCCTTTTACTGCATCGATAAGTAGCTAGTTGAGATATTATGAAAGAGTTAAATCTAATAATCAAAGATATTCTATTTCACTGTGCTACAGAGTAGAATTTATTTAGATCTGCCTTTCGTAGGATTTGCTGAATAACTTACAAATAAATTGAGTTTTTTACCTCATTAGTTATGTCTAGGTAACACTAGTTCGATATTTCTTGCTTTATTAAGATTCCTGAGATGCCCACTACTTTTAGCTTCCACTAGGCCTCTGCAAATAGGGATACAGCCAACAAGATTTTGCATTTCTCCTCTTATGAGAATTATGAGGTCTCCAAGGAAATAACAAAAGGCAATTGTAACAGTTGTTGTTTGGGTTCTTGAAAAACTATTCAAAGTGAATTATTTAAAAATTGAAACCTTATTAAACTTTATTGTACATTTTCCTCCATAGACATCAGCAAAAGCAGTATTTTATAAACAGAATCATTGTTATCTGAAAGTAGGTAAAAAAAATGCGTGTTTATTTGGTCTTATGTTAGTGCCCCTTTCTACCCACCCACCTTCTTTTTTTCCCAAAAGTAGTTGTGGTCTTTTTGTATAGCAAGTCACATTTACTAAATTTTAAATAAGAGTGATCCTTTATACTGCTGTAGAACCTTTTATGAAAGCAGTCAAAGTGTTTTCCAGGAAAAAATGCTGATGTTGCAATATTCAAAAGAAATTATACAGGTTGCTTTTCTTCTGCACACTTTACATAGCTACTGCAAACAATAAAGAATGCCAATATAAATAAATGGAAAATAATGAAAGTATTTGGAAAAGCCTTTGGGCTAAATACCTAATTCCAAAGGGGAAGGGAAAGACCATAGGATAAGAGAGATTGGCTCTTAAAACACTTCAATAAATAATAATCACTTTCTTTAGATAAGCTCCTTTCATTAACTGTCTTTACAATAATTCATTTATTAATTGAACCTTATAGATTCCTACAAGTAGAGGATGTATTAACCCGTTTTCAGAGAAGATACAGATATTAAATTATTTGCCAACTAGCACAGGAATAAAGTATACCAGAACCAACCAGGATTCTCAGAGCTCTAATAAAAACATGTCAATGATTCTTTTAAAAGTTTAATTATAGCATAACACACATACAGAGAAGTGAAGACAACCTAAATTTTCAGTTCAAAAATTTTTCACAAATCAAATACCTGCATATAACTAGCATCCAGATGGAAAAACAGAACAAATCTAGCATCCCTGAAACTGCCCTCTAGTCTTCTTCCAGTCAATCCCTTGTAAAGAAAGGGTAACTACTATCCTGACTCATACCATGAGGAACAGTATTATTTTTGCCTGTATTTGTAATTCACATAATGTAATGATACTGTATGTACTTTTTTTTTTTTTGGTACTCTTTGGGCATACTATAGTGCATTTATCTATAATATTGATGACAATTTGAATCCAATGTTTACCTGTTATAAATAGTGCTATGAGCATTCTTGTACACATGTTATGTTGATCATGTAAGTACTTATGTTAGCTTCATACCTAGAGGTGAACTTGCTGGGTTATACATATACATATGTTTAGCTCTAGAAGATACTGTGAAAGTTTTCTAGAATAATTGCCTCAACTTATTCTCCCATCAGTGTGTATGAGTTCCAATTGCTCTTGATATTTGCTGTCTTTCTCATTTTAACCATTCTGTGCTTTGTGGTTGTATGTAATTGTGGTTTTAATTTGCACTTCCCTGATGACTAATGAGATTGAACATCTTTTGTATATTTATTGCTTGTGTAGATATCCTCTTTGGAGAAGTGCCTATACAAACCTGTTATCAATATTTCTACTGGGTAGACTATGTTTTAAACTTGATTTGTGAGTGTTCTTTACATATTCTGGAAGTGTCCTCTGTTGAATATGTAAATTGCAAATAGCTCTCTAGTACTGTGGCTTGCCTTTACAATGACAGTTATTTGTTTAATATCAAATCAATAGTTCCTTAAAGGCACTCCAAATATCTATAATTATCCTCAGCCCACCCCTTCAACAGGCAAGGAAAGAAAATTCTGTCCATTATACAGATAGGGACACCAATGGACGAAGTTAAGATTTTAAAGCTGAGAATGAAGTCTCATTACCCTAAATCTGTTGGTGTCATTTATACCAAATTCTATTCTAGATTCCTCTCTCCTCAGCACCTCCTCCACCTCCTCTAATGACCGCATAGCTATATACAATTTAACAACAAATTAACATTTGGTTTCCTCTTGCAGGAAGATCATTCTTGATGTCAAGTGTAACCAAAGTTAGTTTCTGGCTCTCTACTCTGTTCTATGTTTCCAGAGAGATTATATAATCATTAAACCATTCATTAATTAAACATATTTATAATAACATTAAATTGCAACAGTGGCAGAAAGGTGTCTCACACATTAATAGTACAGTAACTTACCTAATAATATAAGATTCACACTGGAACTTTAAGGTTAGCTGAGGCAAGAGACACAGATACTCAGAAGACTTATTTCTTGTAGGGGGGGAGAAATATGCTCCCAGATACTCATTCGATATTTACTTTGTTCCTGGAAAGGTCCTGGAAGCTATAGGGGTTCAGTAGGATACACTTACCCTCTTTATAATAAGGAATAGTTCTTTAAACTTTGGGAGAACTGTATGTCAGAGTGGGAAAAATGTATACCATCTGAAAGAGGTGAATCTAATATCCTAGTGATGTCTTTACCAAAACTTTATTTCCTACTTAATGGTTTTGATCTCTATGAAAATTAAATTTGGGCCATGACTGGTGTGGCTCAGAGGATTGAGTGCTGGCCTGTGAACCGAAGGGCTGCTGGTTCAATTCCCAGTCAGGGCACATGCCTGGGTTGCAGACCATGTCCTCAGTAGTGAGCACGTGAGAGGCAACCACACATTGATGTTTCCTTCTCTTTCTCCCTCCCTTTCGCTAAAAATAAATAAATAAATAAAATCTTTTTAAAAATAAATAAAATTTAATTTGAGTATGTGGGGACATGGTATACGTGATACTCTTTAAAATTCAGATACTTTCCTTAGAATAAATTTGGATTAGGAAAACGTGATGGAAAATGTAACACATTTATTACTGGAGCTTAAATAGAACAGACTTCAGTAGATCTCTTGTTCTAAATGAAACTCGTTCTGTGTCTATGCCCCTTCTGAGGGAACTGTGGTCCAAGTTCAATTCTACACTATTTTCCACCTTTCAGTTCCTTCCCCAGTGTCATTACACTCAAATACATATTTTAACTTAATGTAGACTAACAAAAACTGTGTCCTTAAAAAATCTCCTTTAATGAAAATAGACAAGAATGATTGTTAATTAGCATATCAATTATTTTATATAAAACACTTTATAAAATTGTTTTAGGGTCCTTGAATATACTTACTATTATTTTGCAAAAAAAGAGAGGAATTTCTAACCAAGGTAATTTTGATGCTGCTGGTCCATCTGGATTGTTTCAATTTGTGAATTAGTATAATCATCATTTATGAGGTTTTAAATTTCTAGATCATATGAGTACCTCATGTCTAATTAGTTCACATTGTGTTCTATACAATCCAGGATGCACTTAATAAAAATGGTTTACACTGAGGAGGACATGCTTATCAGATTTTGCAATTATTGATTTATAATATAATATATTAATGTATTAAATACTAAACCAATTACCTACATCACACACCCTTCTGGGAGCTGAGTATATAAAATACATCATTTTTGCACATGGAAGCTGACTACCTACTGTGAGGGACATTCATGTAAGTAAATCATTGCAATATAGATTAAGAAATCCTATAGATTTAGTGAAGCATTGTAAGATCACAAAAGAAAAATCTACCATTTGGGGTCCAGGATCAGAAAAGACTTTTTAGCGAAAGCTACATTTATGGTGATTCTCTTTTTTTTATTCAATTAAAAAAAATCTCACTTGAGGACAGTTTTTTTCATTGCTTTTTGAGAGAGGAAGGGAAAGAGGATGGGAAGGATTGGTTGCCTCCTGCACATCCTGCCTAGACTGGAGATCGAACCTACAACCTAGGTATGTGCCCTGACCTGGAATCAAACCAGCAACACTTTGGTTACAGGATGATGCTCCAACCAACTGAGCCACACCAGCCAAGGCATATGGTGATTTTTAAAGGAAGAGAAGTTGGTTGAACAGTGATGGGTGTGGTGAATAATTGTGTATGCAGAGACTAGCATTGTTAAAGTGAATGACAAGTCCAGAAATTTTATATAGGGGGAATTTGGGATGATAATCTGAATGATAAGAAGGTCTAGAGAATCTCTCTTAAAGTGGAAAAGGCACTGTTTCATAGAAGAGACTTACTTCATTGCTCTATAGCTTGGGTGTTTATGTGGGATGGCTTTGGAGGAATGATGGAGGTTATGGAAGCTCTAAGAAAGTTCTCCATAGTCCCACCTACATTAAAGCATATATTTGGGAAATAACAAAGGATTGTTTCAGTCTGGCTGAAGCATTTAGGTTTGTATGTTGGAAGGGGTGGCCGGGAAAGGTAACTCTCCCTTCCCTAGTAAAAATGACAGAACATGAAGATTTCAATGTAGCAAACCAACACTGAAGGATAATTAATACATTCATAAATGCCTTTTTATGACTAAGGCCATTCATTTGTTTGATTTGAGAAATCTGTCTTTATTAAAGTTATTAATTACTATGATTAAACAATAGCATGTTTAAAATTTGTATCAATGATTGATCTTTGTGTGTCCTGTATTTCATAGTAGGGGTAAGAGGTTTTATCAACAATTTTATCAAGGCATAACCACTAACTTTATTTTTTAACAAATAACTTTAACTAAAAATGGTTATTTTTACTTTACAAGTATAACCTCAACTGCAAATCATAAATTTACTAATGTTCCTCCCTATGGAGAATGTGAAGTGCTACCATGTTGTCTACAAACCAAATACACCTTAGTCTAGGCTGACCTACCAAACTCACATAAATACACACTTTACAACTAAATAATTTTATTTATTTCTCTATACACTACATGGAACATAGACCAAAGATAAGACCATTTAGCACCTTTGGTTTAGATATCATTTTCTTTCATTAAATTGCCAATATTAAAGCAAAGCATGTTAATCTCTTCAATTTTTCTTCTCTTGAATGTGTTGTGAGAGAGAATACAAAAAACTAATAATAAAAAGGCCAGGGAAGTAGCAGATTGGCATAGGATATGATCTGGATCCTTAACAAGATTCATTATGGGGTGGATAGTTGGCATACCTGTCCAATTGGGAGCAGTGTGTCAATGTTAGATAGGTACCAAACAAACAATTTAGGGATGAAAACCTGAGAAGAGTTGTTCAACAAGAAGACCCATAAGCGGAGACACAATATCATGGCAGGCAAGGTGGAGACAGGTCACAAATAGGAAATTAGTTGAATAGGTAAGGGCATAGTAGTTAGCTAGAGGTTGTTACAGAAGATGTTTGAGATGTGTTAATAAGTTAGATAAGAAATTAGGGTTACAAGAACTCAAGAACTATAGAAGATACAGGAGTGAGGAATGGCAGTCAGGCTGGGGAAGGAACCCGAAAACACATGAAGGGACTCGGCCTTAGTGAAAGGAATAGAATCAGAGCAACTAACTGTTACAGTGAAATCAGAGAGTTTGTAAGAAGATTTTGGTTTGAAGTAGAACTGGGATGAATGAAGTTCTTCTATTGTTGATGAGTGGTAAATGTGGCATGAAGTCAAACATTAACAAAGTTTAGAAGAGCAATAACTGCTACGTCTGGCATCTGAAAGGTCTCAAAAAATAAATATTGATGAAGATATTGCTCAATATACATGTTGCTGAGAAAATAGCAAAGGAAGGAGCAGAGAGTATAAAGGTCATCTATGTGCTAGTTAACCAAAAAGAGGTGATGATAAAGGGGTGGCAAGGACAGAGTGGGTCTAGGCTATCATAGTTATGAGTTACTACTCACATGAGTTTGAGTTATGAATGAACAGAGATAGATGTAGTTTAAGGAAATCTCTGGGCCTCACATTTTTCCTCTGAAGAATGTGGTTTGGGGAAGGTTGGATTACTGTTCAGTACAGTGCTAATTCAGGCTTGATACTTCATACCACATGTTCCATAGTGAAGCTCTGACTGTGCCACTTGCACACCTCAAGTACACTCAGTTGAAAGAACCTCCACTGAGTTGATAAAACCTTCTTGGTGAGTCAATAGAGAAATCTATGTTTGCAGAAGAAAGCCAGAATTTCATTCTGGTAAAATGAGCTGGAGATGTAAGAGGAAATAGGTTTGAATATTTGGAAGGGATTTGAGGTTGTCCTACATAATGGATTGGAATAAAAGAGAGAATATAAAGAACAGAGGATGGCTCTAGAGATGTAGTGAAAAGTGCTATGGGATTATTAGGGTTAAAGTGAGGACCAGAGTCATGAGAAGTTTAAAATAAGAACAATAGCATACAGAAGCAAACTATTGGCACTATATGGGACATTTTAAATATGATTAACAAACTACCTTTGTTCAACTAGTAGTAACTTTGGGTATTTATCAATGCCTATCTTAGTATGCACACTTACAGAGAGGCCACAATCTGACTTTATATTGCAGTCTAACTGGATATTCACTTCCTCATTGTGACAGTGGAGGCATCCAAAGCCTGAGGAGAACTGGATAGAATGACAGAACAGACCTGAATGTTGGTAAGAATCAGTTATAGAGCAATATGAATTCCACTGTTCCACTTGAAGAGTATACACTATCTACACACAAATTACATCTTCACAGGACCAGACTTTTAAAATACTGGTCCAGGTTCTCCTGTATTATCTTCTCTAGTATAGAACCTATACTCTTGGAATCTTCTTCCTACTCAGCCTCAGTGGCTCCTCCAGGATCTTCCTGTGCTATGCAGGTCCTCTCTTAACACTACCCAATTGTCTCCATTGGTAACATTTTGTATTGTATCTTCCATTATCATTGCTTACTCAGATATGGTTTGTTTAGTCCTACAAAGGCATCCTTGCAAAACTTGCAAAACTATCATCATAATTCCAAATTTTCTAGGATAAAGTATAAAACTTTTTGATGTCTCTTGGCTACAGTAGGCTGTTTTCTAACTCATAGGCATGCCGAAACACTTTGTCACTTCCTTCTCTTGTGCAAGATTCACAATTTGTCCAGTGAGGTTATCATTCTGCTCCTGTGTTTGCTTGGAGAGAAGAACTACAGATATATACATTTTTAATGTATGTTTTATTGATTATGCTATTACAGTTGCCCCAATATTTTTCTCCCCTATATGCCACCTCCACCCTGCACTGCCCCCATGCCCTCCAGCATTCCCCTCCCCTTAGTTCATGTCCATAGGTTGTACATATAAGTTAATGGTTTCTACATTTCCTATACTATTCTTAACCTCCCCCTATTTTTTACCTACCATTTATGCTTCTTATTCCCTGTACCTTTCCCCCCAAATCTTCCCCTCCCCTTCCTCACTGATAATGCTCCATGTGATCTCCATTTCTCTGGTTCTAGTTGTTTGCTTAGTTTGCTTTTTTTTTTTTTTAGGTTGATTGTTATGAGTTTGTTGTCATTTTACTGTTAATAGTTTTTGATCTTCCTCTGTTTCTTACATAAGTCCCTTTAACATTTCATATAATGGTTTGGTAATGATGAACTCCTTTAAATTTACCGTATCTGGGCAGCACTTTATCTGCCCTTCCATTTTTTAAATATATTTATTGATTATGCTATTACAGTTGTCCCATTTCTCCCCCTTCACTATACTCCATCCTGCCCACCCCCTCCCTCCCACATTCCCCCCCTATAGTTCATGTCCATGGGTCATACTTATAAGTTCTTTGGCTTCTACATTTCCTAGACTCTTCTTACCCTCTGCCTGTCTATTATCTACCTACCATTTATGCTACTTATTCTCTGTACCTTTCCCCCCTCTCTCCCCTACCACTCCCCTATTTACAACCCTCCATGTGATCTCCATTTCTGTGGTTCTGTTCCTGTTCTTAGTTGTTTGCTTAGTTTGCTTTTGTTTTTGTTTTAGGTGTGGTTGTTAATAACTGTGAGTTTGCTGTCATTTTTACTGTTCATATTTTTTATCTTCTTTTTCTTAGATAAATCCCTTTAACATTTCATAGAATAAGGGCTTGGTGATGAACTCCTTTAACTTGACCTTATCTGGGAAGCACTTTATCTGCCCTTCCATTCTGAATGATAGCTTTGCTGGATAGAGCAATCTTGGATGTAGGTCCTTGCCTTTCATGACTTCAAATACTTCTTTCCAGACCCTTTTTACCTGCAAGGTTTCTTTTGAGAAATCAGCTAATAGCCATATGGAAACTCCTTTGTAGGTAACTGTCTCCTTTCTTGCTGCTTTTAAGATCCTCTCTTTTTCTTTAATCTTGGATAACTTAATTATGATGTGACATGATGTGTTCCTCCTTGTGTCTAATTTCTTTGGAACTCCCTGGGCTTCCTGGACTTCCTGGAAGTCTATTTCCTTCACCAGATTGGGGAAGTTCTCCATTATTTGTTCAAATAAGTTCTCAATTTCTTGGTCCTGTTCTTCTTCTGGCCCCCCTATGATTCAGATGTTGGAGTGCTTAAAGTTGTCCTGTAGGTTCCTAAGCCTCTCATTTTTTTGAATTCTTGTTTCTTCATTCTGTTCTGGTTGGATGTTTATTTCTTCCTTTTCCAAATCATTGATTTGAGACCCTGTTTCCTTTCCTTCACTGTTGGTTAGTCTATTCAATAAATGATGTTGTGAGAAATGGACTGGTACATGAAACAAAAAAGGAAACTAGACCACCAAGTTACACCATACACTAGAATAAACTCAAAATGGATAAAGGGCTTAAACATAAGCCATGATACCATAGCAGTCCTAGCAGAAAACATAGGCAGTAAAATTTCAGACATCCCACGTAGCAATATTTCTGCTGATATATCTCCTAGGGCAATGAGAATAAAAGACAAAATAAACAAATGGGACTACATCAAATTAAAAAGTTTCTGCATGGCTCTAGAAACCATCATCAATGTGAAAAGGGAACTGACTGTATGGGAGAACATATTTGCCAATGATTCATCGGAGAAGGGTTTAATCTCCAAAATATATAAAGAACCCATATAACTCAACACCAGGAAGATAAATAACCCAATTAAAGAATGGGTGAAGGATGTGCATAGATACTTCAAAGAGGACAGAGAGATGGCCCATAGGCATATGAAAAAGTACTCAACATCACTAGCCATCAGAGAGGCACAAATTAAAACCATGATGAGATATCACCTCACACAATGGCTATCATTAATAAAGCAAAAAACAACAAATGCTTGTGAAGATGTGGAGAAAATGGAACCCTAGTGCCTTTTGGTGGGAATGTAGACTGGTGAACCCAATGTGGAAAACAGCATGGAATTTCCTCAAAAAATTAAAAATGGAACTGCCTTATGACCCAGTGATTTCACTGCTTGGAATATACACTATGAATCCTGAAACACCAAATCAAAAGAACTTATTCCCTCCTGTGTTCATAGCAGCACTATTTACAATAGCTAAGTGTTGGAAACAGCCAAAGTGCCCATCAATAGATGAGTGTATTAAAAATCTGTGGTACAGGGCTTCTGGCCAAGATGGAGGTGGAGGTAGACACACTGCGCCTCCTCGCACAACAAAAAGAAGGACAACAACAATTTAAAAACAGGCCGGATCTCAGTCACTCCCTCCGCCACCCACAATCAAACTGGGCCCCTCCAGTGTGGATTCCCAAGTGGGCATGCCCGTGCATGCTGTAGGCCCCTGTAACTGGAGTAAGAATCAAAAGGAAAGAACAAGCAAATTGTTACTGGCAGCACTAGCTGAAAGATATACAAAAGCTGATAGGAGAGGCCCTGAGGCAACTTGGACTGTGAAAGATGCATGGATGAGAGGGATCAAGGAATAAGGAGGAGCTGGAAAACACACAGAGAAGAAGGTCAAGTAACAAAGGAAATATTTCAATTCATCCAGTCACCTAGATCATTGAAGTGAAAAACCTGTCTTGGAGGTGACAAGGAACTTTCTGAGCACAAGAAAGCTATAATAGTGTGAAGATGGTGGCAACATAGGTGGGAGCGGAGTCCACTTCCCCTCAACGCCAGGGAAATACCTAGCTGATCTGAGGAGCAGAGCGAAGAGCCAACAGTACTCCAGCATATACAAAGATCAGAGACCAAAGACAGAGGACATTGAAAGATCTGACGGGCCTACTAGCGCTCTAGGACAAAGGCAGAATACCCAGCAGAGGAGAGCTGCAGTGATAGGAGAGTCTGCAGGCTGAACAACAGTGAAGAGTGTGACCCAGGAAGGGAGAAAAGCGAAACCAATCCTTCCAACCACCCCCTCCCGTTGCACAGACAGGACACCAGCAGAACTAACCTGACCAGTTTAAAGCCAGCAGAAGATTTTTTTTTTCCTTTCCCCTTAATTCCTTCTTCCTCTTTCTTTTTTTTTTCTTCATTCCTTCTTCCTCCCATCCTTTACCATTTTTATGTCTTCTTCCTGCCTTCTTTTATCTATTTCTATGTTTAAATTTTTGTTAAAATTCCTTCTTATCGTGCCTCCGATCTTTCTTCATTCCTTCTTCCCTCCTTCCTTCCTTTCCTCCTTTTCTATTTCCTTTTTCCCTCCTTCCCATCTTTGTTTTTTTTTTTTCTTTTCTTTCTCTCCCCCCTTCTCTTTTTTCCACAGGTGAGACAACAAAACCTGGAGTGCTGAAAAGACTAGAGTTAGGCCGTGTTAAACACATAAACGTCAGCTCAAGACCAGTGAGCACAGGAGATTAAGGAGACAGCAACACTGAATCCCATTGGCATTCTACCATAGAAGTTCATATCATAAACCCAGGGAGTCAGAATAGATCAATTTAAGAAGCAGAGGCCAACAAGAAGAGTCTCACAAACAATGGGAAGACAAAGAAACAATTCCCAAATGAAAGGAAAGGAGGAAGCCTCAGAAAAATGCTAACTGAAAAAGATGCAAGTCAACTATTAGATACTGAGTTCAAAGCAATGGTCATCAGGAAGCTCACTGAGCTCTCTGAGCTCAAAGAGAACTACCAGAAACTACAAGGAAACTACAATGAACTCACTGCAAACTATATCAACATGAAAAAGGAAATAGAAAATATCAACAAGAGCCAAGAGGAAATGAAGAATACAATTTCTGAATTGAAGAACACAGTAGAAGGAATGAAAAGCAGACTTGATGAAGCAGAGGATCGGATAAGCGAGCTGGAGGACAAAGTAGAAAAAAACACCCAGAAAGAGCAAGAAAAGGAAAAGAGGCTCAGAAAGAATGAAGAGGCAATAAGGGAAATGCAGGACAACATGAAACGTAACAATATCCGTATAATAGGAATACCAGAAGGAGAAGAAGAAGAGCAAGGGATAGAAAACCTGTTTGAAAAAGTAATGATGGAAAATTTCCCTAATCTGAGGGGAGAAAAAGTCACCCAAATCCAGGAAACACAGAGAGTCCCAAGCAAGAGGAACCAAAAGAGACCCACTGCAAGACACATCATAATTAAAATGGCAAATTTCCAAGACAAAGAGAGGATCTTAAAGGCAGCAAGGGAGAAACAGGAAGTAACATACAAGGGAGCCCCAATAAGGTTAGCAACTGACTTCTCAATGGAAACGCTCCAAGCCAGTAGAGAATAGCAAAAAATATTCCAAGTAATGAGAACCAGAGGCCTGCAACCAAGACTACTTTACCCAGCAAAGCTGTCAATCAAAATAGAAGACCAAATAAAGAGTTTCCCAGACAAAAGAAGTCTAAAGGAATACAGCTCCACCAAACCAGCTCTGCAAGAGATGTTAAAGGGACTGCTTTAAGGAAAGGAAGGAAAAGAGAAAGACAGAGGAACACTGGTAGGAAATAATGGCAATGAATAACTACCTATCGATAATAACCTTAAATGTAAATGGATTCAATGATCCAATCAAAAGACATAGAACAGTTGAATGGATAAGAAAACATGACCCACACATATGCTGCCTACAAGAGACCCATCTCAGGACAAAAGACTTACACAGACTGAAAGTGAAGGGCTGGAAACAAATTTTCCAAGCAAACGGACAGGAAAAAATAGCAGGGGTAGAAATACTCATATCAGACAAAATAGACTTCCAAAGAAGGGCCATAAAGAGAGACCCAGAAGGTCACTTCATAATACTCAAAGGAAGAATCCACCAAGAAGACATAAACATTGTAAATATATATGCAACCAACATAGGAGCACCCAAATACATAAAGAAAATCTTGGAGGATTTCAAGAAAGATATTGACAGCAACACAATTATAGTAGGGGATTTTAACACCCCACTACCAAAAATGGACAGGTATTCCAAACAAAAGATCAACAAAGATATTATGTCACTTAACAATACCCTAGAGGAAATGGACTTAACTGATATATACAGAGCTTTTCATCCCAAATATGCAAAATACACATTCATTTCAAGTGTCCATGGAACTTTCTCAAAGATAGACCACATGATAGGACACAAAGCAAGCCTCAACAAATTCAAGAAAATTGAAATCATATCCAGCATCTTCTCTGACCACAAGGGTCTGAAACTAGAAACCAACGCCAAGGGTAAAAACCCCAAACACTCAAAATCATGGAGACTGAATAGCATGCTATTAAACAATGAATGGGTCAAGAACGAGATTAGGGAAGAAATCAAAAACTTCCTGGAAACAAATGAAAACGAAATCACAACAACCCAAAACCTATGGGACACAGCAAAGGCAGTCCTGAGAGGGAAGTTCATAGCAATACAGTCCTACCTTAAGAAGTTAGAAACAGTTCAAACAAACAACCTAACCTTATGCCTACAAGAACTGGAGGAACAACAACAAAGACAGCACAGAGCAAGCAGAAGGAAGGAAATAACCAAGATCAGAGCAGAACTAAATGACATAGAGACTAAAAGCACAATTCTAAGGATCAATGAATCCAGGAACTGGTTCTTTGAAAAGATAAACAAAATTGACAAGACTTTAAGTAGGCTCATCAAGAAGAAAAGAGAGTGGATCCAAATAAACACAATTAGAAATGAAAGTGGAGAGATTACAACTGATACCACAGAAATACAAAGGATCATAAGAAATTACTATGAAGACCTGTATGCTAAGAAATTTGAAAACCTAGATGAAATGGACACATTTCTAGAAAAATATAATCTTCCAAAAGTGAATGAAGAAGAAGCAGAAAACCTGAACAGACCAATATCAGCAAAGGAAATTGAAGCAGTCATCAAAAAACTCCCATCACACAAAAGCCCTGGACCAGATGGTTTCACAGGAGATTTCTACAAAGCCTTTAAGGAAGACCTAACCCCTACCCTTCAGACACTATTCGAAAAAATCCAAACTGATGGAAGACTCCCAAACTCTTTTTATGAAGCCAACATCATCCTAATCCCAAAACCAGATAAAGACACAACGAAGAAAGAAAACTTCAGGCCAATATCGCTGATGAACATAGACGCTAAAATTCTCAACAAATATTAGCAAACCGCATCCAGCAATATATTAAAAAGATCATCCACCATGACCAAGTGGGATTCATTCCAGGGATGCAAGGAAGGTACAATATTCGCAAATCAATAAACATAATACATCACATCAACCACGGCAAAGACAAAAATCACATGATCATCTCAATAGATGCGGAAAAAGCGTTTGATAAGATACAGCACCCATTTCTGATAAAAACACTCAGCAAAGTGGGAATAAAGGGAGCAGTCCTCAACATAATTAAGGCCACATATGAGAGACCTACAGCCAACATCACACTCAATGGACAAAAACTTAGAGCTTTCGCACTAAGATCAGGAACAAGACAAGGATGCCCTCTCTCACCACTCCTATTCAACATAGAATTGGAAGTCCTAGCCACAGCAATGAGACAAGAAAAAGCAATAAAAGGCATCCAAATTGAAAGGAGGAAATTAAACTGTCACTGTTTGCACACGACATGATAGTGTACATGGAAAACCCTATAGACTCCACTCAAAAACTACTCGACCTAATAAATGAATTTGGCAAAACCGCTGGATACAAGGTCAATACTCAGAATCCAAAGGCATTCCTGTACACCAGCAACGAAACTGCAGAAACAGAAATCAGGAAAAAAATCCCATTTGATATAGCAACAAGAAAAATAATGTACCTAGGAATAAACCTAACCAAGGAGGTAAAAGACCTGTACTCAGAAAACTACACAACACTGAAGAAAGAAATTAAGGAAGATACAAACAAATGGAAGCATGTACCATGTTCATGGATTGGAAGAATTAACATCATCAAAATGGCCATACTACCCAAAGCAATTTATAGATTCAATGCAATCCCTATTAGAGTACCCATGAAATATTTCACAGATATAGAACAAACATTGCAGAAATTCATATGGAACCATAATCGACCCCGAATAACTGCAGCAACTTTGAGAAAGAAGAACAAAGGAGGAGGGATCACAATACCTGATATCAAACTGTATTACAAGGCCACTGTAATCAAAACAGCCTGGTACTGACATCAAAACAGGCACATAGACCAAGGGAACAGAATAGAGAGCCCAGAAATAAACTCAAGTCTATATGATCAATTAATATTTGACAAAGGAGGCAGGAGCATAAAATGGATCAAAAAGAGCCTCTTCAACAGGTGGTGTTGGGAGATCTGGACAGCTACGTGCAAAAAAATGAAACTCGATCACCAACTTACGCTATACACCAAAATAAACTCAAGATGGATAAAAGACTTAAATATAAGTTGTAACACCATAAAAGTCCTTGAGGAAAACATTGGCAGGAAATCTCAGACATTCCACGCAGCATCATCCTCACAGACATGTCCCCTAAAGCAAGGGACATAAAGGAAAGAATAAACAAATGGGACCCCATCAAAATAAAAAGGTTTTGCATGGCTAAAGAAAACAGCACCAAATTACAAAGAGAACCAAAAGTATGGGAAAACATATTTGCCAATGGTGCCTCAGACAAGGGCCTGATCTCCAAAATATATAAAGAACTCACAGGACTCCACTCCAGGAAGACAAACAACCCAATTCAAAGTGGGCAAAGGACTTGAACAGACACTTCTCCAAGGAAGACATACAGAGGGCCCAGAGACATATGAAAAGATGCTCAGCATCACTAGCCATCAGAGAGATGCAAATTAAAACCACAATGAGGTATCATCTGACACCAGTCAGAATGGCCAACATAAACAAATCCACAAACAAATGTTGGAGAGGATGTGGAGAAAAGGGAACCCTCGTACAGTGTTGGTGGGAATGCAGACTGGTGAGGCCACTGTGGAAAACAATATGTAATTTCCTCAGAAAACTAAAAATGGAACTGCCCTTTGACCCAGTAATTCCGCTGCTGGGATTATACCCTAAGAACACTGAAACACCAATCCAAAAGAATCTGTGCACCCCAATGTTCATAGCAGCACAATTTACAATAGCCAAGTACTGGAAGCAACCGAAGTGCCCATCAGCAAATGAGTGGATCCAAAAACCATGGTATATTTACACAATGGAATTCTACGCAGCAGAGAGAAAGAAGGAGCTTATACCCTTTGCAACAGCATGGATGAAACTGGAGAGCATTATGCTAAGTGAAATAAGCCAGGAGGTGAGGGACAAATACCATATGATCTCACCTTTAACTGGAACATAAGCAATAGAAGAAAAAAGCAAACAAAATATAACCAGAGACATTGAAGTTAAGAACAATCTAACAATAGCCAGGGCGTGGTTGGGGGTTGGGGGCGGGGACAGTGGTTAGAGTGGATTACAGGAAGTACTATAATGGACACATGGACAAAACCAAGGGGGAGGGTGGAGAGGGGGGAGGGAGGTGTGTTCAGCTGGGGTGGGGTGGAGGGTTTGGGAGAAAAGGCATACAACTGTAATTGAATAACAATTAAAAAAAAACCCAATTTAAAAACAAAAAACAACCAGAGCTGACAGAAAATCGAATTGCATGGAAGTCCAACAACCAAGGAGAAAAAGAAGAAACATTCATCCAGACCAGTAGGAAGGGTGGAGATGGGCAGCCGGGGTGGAGAGGACTCATGGCAACATGGTGGCGAGGTGGCAGATTGTGAAACCAACAGGGCAGGCAGTGCGACAGCTAGCAGACCCCGCGGACCCACATTCGCACATAGATAGACCAGGAGGAAAGGCGGGTAGTGAAACAGACTGCGCGGCCTTGGACCTCTGGTTGGGAACGCCGGTGGGGGTTGGGATGGCAGCGGGAGAGACTCCCAGCCTCACAGGAGAGTTCATTGAAGAGACCCACAAGGGCCTAGAGTGTGCACAGACCCAAACACTCAGGAATCAGCACCTGAGGGTCCTGGTTTGATTGTGGGTAGCGAAGGGAGTGACTGGAATCCGGCAGAGAGTGGAGCAGGTGCCATTGCTCCCTCTTGTCCCCTCCCCCATGTACAGTGTCATAGCACAGCGACCAGCGCTACCCCGTACCAGTGAACACCTAAGTCTCCCCCCCTATATGTAACAGGGGCACCAAGACCAAAAAAAAAAAAAAAGTCCCAAATGAAGAACAGATCAAAGCTCCAGAAAAAATACAACTAAGCAACAAAGAGATAGCCAGCTTATCAGATGCACAGTTCAAAACACTGGTAATCAGGATGCTCACAGAATTGGTTGAATTTGATCACAAATTAGATGAAAAAATGAAGGTTATGCTAAGAGAAACAAAGGAAAATGTACAGGGAACCAATAGTGATGGGAAGGAAACTGGGACTCAAATCAACAGTGTGGACAAGAAGGAAGAAAGAAACATCAACCAGAAAAGAATAAAGAAACAAGAATTCAGAAAAATGAAGAGAGGCTTAGGAACCTCCAGGACATCCTTAAATGTTCCAACATCCGAATTATAGGGGTACCAGAAAGAGAAGAGGAAGAACAAACAGTTGAAAACTTATTTGAACAAATAATGAAGGAGAACTTCCCTAATCTGGCAAAGGAAATAGACTTCTAGGAAGTCCAGGAAGCTCAGAGAGTCCCAAAGAAGCTGGACCCAAGGAGGAACACACCAAGGCACATCATCATTACATTACCTAAGATTACACAGAAGGAGAGAATCTTAGAAGCAGCAGGAGATAAGGACACAGGTACTTACAAAGGAGTGCCCATAAGACTGTCAGCTGATTTCTCCAAAGAGACCTTACAGGCAAGAAGGGACTGGAAAGAAGTATTCCAAGTCATGAAAGGCAAGGACCTACATCCAAGATTGCTCTATCCAGCAAAGCTATCATTTAGAATGGAAGGGCAGATAAAGTGCTTCTCAGATAAGGTCAAGTTCAAGGAGTTCATCATCACCAAGCCCTTGTTCTATGAAATGTTAAAGGGATTTATCTAAGAAAAAGAAGATAAAAAATATGAACAGTAAAAATGACAGCAAACTCACAGTTATTAACAACCACACCTAAAACAAAAACAAAAGCAAACTAAGCCAACAACTACAACAGGAACAGAACCACAGAAATGGAGATCAGATGGAGGGTTATCAACAGGGAAGTGGGAGGGGGAGAGAGGGGGGAATGTTACAGAGAATAAGTAGCATAAATGGTAGGTAGAAAATAGACAGGCAGAGGGTAAGAAGAGTATAGGAAATGTAGAAGCCAAAGAACTTTTAAGTATGACCCATGGACATGAACTATAGGGGGGGAATGTGGGAGGGAAGGGGTGGGCAGGATGGAGTGGAGTTACGGGGGGGAAATGGGACAACTGTAATAGCATAATCAATAAATATATTTTTAAAAATCTGTGGTACATTTACACAATGGAATACTATGCATCAGAAAAGAAAGAATTCCTACCTTTTTCAATAGCATGGGTGGAACTGGAGACTATTATGCTAAGTGAAATATACCAGTTAGTGAAAGATAAATACCATATGACCTCACTTATACCCAAAATCTAATGAACAAGATAAATTAACGAAGAAAATAGAGCCAGAGACATGGAAACATGGAACAGACTGATAGCTATAAAAGGGGAGCAAGGAAAGGGGTAATGGTGGAAGGAAGGGGAAGGGATTTGTCAAAGAACATGAATGAATGGCTCATGGACATGACAATGGAGAAGGATTCACTGTGCTCAAGAGGAGTGGGCTTAGTGGAAGGGGGGGAAGTGAAAAAAAATAGAACAATGGAAATAGAATAAACAATAAAAAATTCTTGAAGTTTACATCATACAGTATTTTTCTTTCTGTGTCTCCTTTCACTTTACATAACACCCAAAAGGTCAACTCATGTTGTCAATAATGACAGTATATTTTCCTTTTTCATGGTTGATTTCATATATATATATAGAAATCTATATATATATATCTATATATATCTATAGATATATAGATATATATATATATATATCTCACAATGCATTATCCATTCTTCCACCATTGAAGAATGCTTCAATTGTTTCTATTGCATGTCTTGAGTATTGTAAATAATGCTGCAGTGAACATGGGAGTGGCAAAATCTCTACAAGATAGTGATTTCATTTTCATAGTGTATATACTAGAGGTGGAATTGCTGGGTCACATGGTAGTCCGATTTTTAATTTTTGAGGAACATCTTCACTCCATTTCATTGTGGATGGACCAATTTACATTCCCACCAACAGCACACTAGGGTTCCCTTTCTCCACATCCACACTGACATTTGTTATCTCTTCCCTTTTAGGTAATAGCCATTTTAACAAATATAAGGTGATATCTCATTGTAGTTTTTTTAAATTTTTAATTGTTATTCAATTACAGTTGTGTGCCTTTTCTCCCCAACCTTCCACCCCACCCCAGCCGAACCCCCCTCCCTCCCCCACCTCCACCCTCCCCCTTGACTTGGTCCATGTGTCCTTTATAGTAGTTCCGGTAATCCCCTCTCCTCACGGTCCCCTCCCCACTCCCCCCGACCATGGTTAGATTGTTCTTAACTTCAATGTCTCTGGTTATATATTGTTTGCTTTTTTCTTCTATTGATTATGTTCCAGTTAAAGGTGAGATCATATGGTATTTGTCCCTCAGCTCCTGGCTTATTTCACTTAGCATAATGCTCTCCAGTTTCATCCATGCTGTTGCAAAGGGTATAAGCTCCTTCTTTCTCTCTGCTGCGTAGAATTCCATTGTGTAAATATACCATAGTTTTTGGATCCACTCGTTTGCTGATGGGCACTTCGGTTGCTTCCAGTACTTGGCTATTGTAAATTGTGCTGCTATGAACATTGGGGTGCACAGGCTCTTTTGGATTGGTGTTTCAGTGTTCTTAGGGTATAATCCCAGCAGCGGAATTGCTGGGTCAAAGGGCAGTTCCATTTTTAGTTTTCTGAGGAAATTCCATACTGTTTTCCACAGTGGCCTCACCAGTCTGCATTCCCACCAACACTGTACGAGGGTTCCCTTTTCTCCACATCCTCTCCAACATTTGTTTGTGGATTTGTTTATGTTGGCCACTCTGATTGGTGTCAGATGATACCTCATTGTGGTTTTAATTTGCATCTCTCTGATGGCTAGTGATGCTGAGCATCTTTTCATATGTCTGTGGGCCCTCTGTATGTCTTCCTTGGAGAAGTGTCTGTTCAAGTCCTTTGCCCATTTTTGAATTGGGTTGTTTGTCTTCCTGGAGTGGAGTCGTGTGAGTTCTTTACATATTTTGGAGATCAGACCCTTGTCTGAGGCACCATTGGCAAATATGTTTTCCCATACTGTTGGTTCTCTTTGTAATTTGGTGCTATTTTCTTTAGCCTTGCAGAAGCTTTCTATTTTGATGAGGTCCCATTTGTTTATTCTTTCCTTTATGTCCCTTGCTTTAGGGGACATGTCTGTGAGGATGTTGCTGCGTGGAATGTTTGAGATTTTCCTGCCAATGTTTTCCTCTAGGACTTTTATGGTATTATCACTTATATTTAAGTCTTTTATCCATCTTGAGTTTATTTTTGTGTGTGGCGTAAGTTGGTGATCGAGTTTCATTTTTTTGCACGTAGCTGTCCAGATCTCCCAACACCACCTGTTGAAGAGGCTCTTTTTGATCCATTTTATGTTCCTGCCTCCTTTGTCAAATATTAATTGACCGTAAAGACTTCAGTTTATTTCTTGGCTCTCTGTTGTGTTCCATTGGTCTATGTGCCTGTTTTGATGCCAGTACCAGGCTGTTTTGATTACAGTGTCCTTGGAATACAGTTTGATATCAGGTATTGTGATCCCTCCTCCTTTGTTCTTCTTCCTCAAAATTGGTGCAGCTATTCGGGGTCGTTTATGGTTCCATATAAATTTCTGAAATGTTCATTCTATATCTGTGAAATATGTCATGGGTACTCTAATAGGGATTGCATTGAATCTATAAATCGCTTTGGGTAGTATGGCCATTTTGATGATGTTAATTCTTCCAATCCATGAGCATGGTACATGCTTCCATTTGTTTGTGTCTTCTTAATTTCTTTCTTCAGTGGTGTGTAGTTTTCTGAGTACAGGTCTTTTACCTCCTTGGTTAGGTTTATTCCTAGGTACTTTATTTTTCTTTTTGCTATATGAAATGGGATTTTTTTCCTGATTTCTGTTTCTGCAGTTTCGTTGTTGGTGTACAGGAGTGCCTTAGATTTCTGAGTTTTAACTTTGTATCCAGCTGTTTTGCCAAATTCATTTATTAGGTCGAGTAGTTTTTTGGTGGAACCTATAGGATTTTCCATGTACACTATCATGTCGTGTGCAAACAGTGACAGTTTCATTTCCTCCTTTCCAATTTGGATGCCTTTTATTGCTTTTTCTTGTCTGATTGCTGTGGCTAGGACTTCCAATACTATGTTGAATAGGAGTGGTGAGAGAGGGCATCCTTGTGTTGTTCCTGATCTTAGTGGGAAAGCTCTAAGTTTTTGTCCATTGAGTATGATGTTGGCTGTAGGTCTCTCATATATGGCCTTTATTATGTTGAGGAGTGCTGCCTCTATTCCCACTTTTCTGAGTGTTTTTATCAGAAATGGGTGCTGTACCTTATCAAATGCTTTTTCCGCATCTATTGATATGATCATGTGATTTTTGTCTTTGCTGTGGTTGATGTGATGTATTATGTTTATTGATTTGCGAATATTGTACCATCCTTGCATCCCTGGGATGAATCCCACTTGGTCATGGTGTATCATCTTTTTAATGTATTGCTGGATGCGGTTTGCCAATATTTTGTGGAGAATTTTAGCATCTATGTTCATCAGAGATATTGGCCTGAAGTTTTCTTTCTTCGTTGTGACTTTGTCTGGTTTTGGAATTAGGATGATGTTGGCTTCATAAAAAGAGTTTGGGAGTCCTCCGTCAGTTTGGATTTTTTCAAATAGTCTGTCGAGGATAGGGGTTAGCTCTTCCTTAAATGCTTTGTAGAATTCTCCTGTAACACCATCTGGTCCAGGGCTTTTGTGTGTTGGGAGTTTTTTGATGACTGCTTCAATTTCCTCTGCTCTTATTGGTCTGTTCAGGTTTTCTGCTTCTTCTTCATTCAGTTTTGGAAGATTATATTTTTCTAGAAATGTGTCCATTTCATCTAGGTTTTCAAATTTCTTGGCATACAGTTCTTCGTAGTAATTTCTTACAATCCTTTGTACTTGTGTGGTATCAGTTGTAATCTCTCCTCTTTCATTTCTAATTGTGTTTATTTGGATCCTCTCTCTTTTTTTCTTGATGAGCCTACTTAAAGGCTTGTCTATTTTTTTTTATCTTTTCAAAGAACCAGCTCCTGGATTCATTGATCCTTAGAATTGTGCTTTTAGTCTCTATGTCATTTAGTTGTGCTGTGATCTTGGTTATTTCCTTTCTTCTGCTTGCTCTGTGCTGTCTTTGTTGTTGTTCCGCCAGATCTTGTAGGCGTAGGGTTAGGTTGTTTGTTTGAACTGTTGCTATCTTCTTAAAGTAGGCCTGTATTGCTATGAACTTCCCTCTCAGGACTGCCTTTGCTGTTTCCCATAGGTTTTGGGTTGTTGTGAGTTCATTTTCATTTGTTTCCAGAAAGGTTTTATTTCTTCCCTAATGTCGTTCTTGACCCATTCATTGTTTAATAGCATGCTATTCAGTCTCCATGATTTTGAGTGTTTTGGGTTTTGTCCTTTGGGGTTGGTTTCTGGTTTCAGCCCCTTGTGGTCAGAGAAAATGCTTGATATGATTTCAATTTTCTTGAATTTTTTGAGGCTTGCTTTGTGTCCTATCATGTGGTCTATCTTTGAGAAAGTTCCATGGACACTTGAAAAGAATATGTATTTTGCTTCTTTGGGATGAAAAGCTGTATATATATCAGTTAAGTCCATTTCCTCTAGGGTATTGTTAAGTGACACAATATCCTTGTTGATATTTTGTCTGGAAGACCTGTCCATTTTTGATAGTGGGGTGTTAAAGTCCCCTACTATAATTGTGTTGCTGTCAATATCTTTTTTGAAGTGCTCCAAGATTTTCTTAATGTATTTGGGTGCTCCTATGTGGGGTGCATATATATTTACAATGTTTATGTCTTCTTGGTGGATTCTTCCTTTGAGTATTATGAAGTGACCTTCTGGGTCTCTCTTTATGGCCCTTCTTTGGAATTCTATTTTGTCTGATATGAGTATTGCTACCCCTGCTTTTTTTTTCCTGTCCGTTTTCTTGGAAAATTTGTTTCCAGCCCTTCACTTTCAGTCTGTGTAAGTCTTTTGTCCTGAGATGGGTCTCTTGTAGGCAGCATATGTGTGGGTCATGTTTTCTTATCCATTCAGCTATTCTATTTCTTTTGATTGGATCATTGAATCCATTTATGTTTAAGGTTATTATCGATAGGAAGTTATTCATTGCCTTTAATCCTACCTGTGTTCCTCTGTCTTTCTCTTTTCCTTCCTTTCCTTAAAGCAGTCCCTTTAACATCTCTTGCAGAGCTGGTTTGGTTGAAGTGTATTCTTTTAGATTTCTTTTGTCTGGGAAACTCTTTATTTGGCCTTCTATCTTGATTGGGAGCCTTGCTGGGTAAAGTAGTCTTGGTTGCAGGCCTCTGGTTCTCAATACTTGTAATATTTTTTGCCATTCTCTTCTGGCTTCGAGCGTTTCCATTGAGAAGTCAGTTGCTAACCTTATTGGGGCTCCGTTGTACGTTACTTCCTTTTTCTCCCTTGCTGCTCTTAAGATCCTCTCTTTGTCCTGGAAATTTGCCATTTTAATTATGATGTGTCTTGCAGTGGGTCTCTTTTGGTTCCTCTTGCTTGGGACTCTCTGTGTTTCCTGGATTTGGGTGACTTTTTCTCTCCTCAGATTAGGGAAATTTTCCCTCATTACTTTTTCAAACTGGTTTTCTATCCCTTGCTCTTCTTTTTCTCCTTCTGGTATTCCTATTATATGGATATTGTTACGTTTCATGTTGTCCTGCATTTCCCTTATTGCCTCTTCATTCTTTCTGAGCCTCTTTTCCTTTTCTTGCTCTTTCTGGGTGTTTTTTTCTAACTTGTCCTCCAGCTCGCTGATCCGATCTTCTGCTTCATCAAGTCTGCTTTTCATTCCTTCTACTGTGTTTTTCAATTCAGAAATTGTATTCTTCATTTCCTCTTCACTCTTGTTGATAGTTTCTATGTCTTTTTTCATGTCGATATAGTTTGCAGTGAGTTCATTGTAGTTTCCCTGTAGTTTCTGGTAGTTCTCTGTGAGCTCAGAGAGCTCAGTGAGCTTCCTGATAACCATTGCTTTGAACTCAGTATCTGATAGTTGACTTGCCTCTTTTTCAGTTAGCATTCTTTCTGAGACTTCCTCCTTTCCTTTCATTTGAGAATTTTTTCTTTGTCTTCCCATTGTTTGTGAGACTGTTCTTGTTGGCCTCTGCTTCTTAAATTGCTCTATTCTGACTCCCTGGGTTTATGGTATGAACTTCTATGGTAGAATGCCAATGGGATTCGGTGCTGCTATCTCCTTAATCTCCTGTGCTCACTGGTCTTGAGCTGAGGTTTATGGGTTTAACACCGTTTAACTCTAGTCTTTTCAGCACTACAGGTTTTGTTGTCTCACCTGTGGGAAAAATAGAGAGGGGGGAAGAAAGGAAAAAAAAAAGTAGGGAAGGAGGGAAAAAGGAAATAGAAAAGGAGGGAAGGAAGGAAGGAGGGAAGAAGGAATAAAGAAAGATCGGAGTCAAGATAAGAAGGAATTTTAACAAAAATTAAAACATAGAAATAGATAAAAGAAGGCAGGAAGAAGAGAGAAAAAAGGTAAAGGATGGGAGGAAGAAGGAATGAAAAGAAAAAGAAAGGAAGAAGGAATTCAGGGGGAAAGGAGGAAAGGAAAAAAAAAATCTGCTTGCTTTAAACCGGTCAGGTTAGTTCTGCTGGTCGTCCGTCTGTGCAACGGGAGGGGGTGGTTGGAAGGATTGGTTTCTGCGCACAGGTGTTAGGTAGGTGTTGTAGGTGTGGTCCCTGGCAGGCAATCAGGCCGTTGATCAGCCAATCCAGCAGCTTTGTGCTTGGAACGTGCAAAGCGGGCGGATCCAGAGGCTTTGTCCTTGGGAAGCGCACAGCTGGCCGATCCAGCCGTTTGGGCTTGGGATGTCCTCAGCGGGTGGATCCAGCTGCTTCTGTCTTGGGATGAGCGCAAGCGGCTTTGTGCTTGGAACTAGTGCAGCCCGCTGACTTTGTGCCTGGGAATCTGCAGCGGGCCAATCCAGCCGCTTTGTGCTGGGGAGGCCTATCCTGCTGCCCTGGGCTTGAGTCTCTCCGGCGGGCGGGGCTGCCCTGGGACTGAATCACGTGGCACTCGGGTCCGAGGTTTTGGGCCTGTGGGTGGAGCAGCTAGCCTCTGCTCCAGATGCTCTCCCACCTAAGGTTTCAGGTGTGGGCGCCCCTCCGGGGTTTCATGTGTGGGCCCCCAGTTCGCTAATCTGCCTGCGCTGCAACCGGGCCTCAGGTGAGCGCCGGGGCTCTGGGGCTGCTTATTCCGCGCTAGCAGTCCAGGGGCAGAGGGGGAAGGGGCACCAGGGGCCGCGGCTGCTGCCGAGAGTTGTCTAACTAGCCCCTGAGTGTCTCTATCTTCTTTTTCTTTTTGAGAAATTCCTCCTATTCAAGCCCCCTGGTCCAAACAAGCACCTGGCTGCTCACAGCTCAGCCTGGCCCTCTCCCAAGACTCCTGCAGCAGCCCCTGCGCCTGGCCTGGTGCTTCTGCCGCCCTTGTACTTCGCGGGTCCCGGGTCCCGGGTCCCCGGGACCTTATTGTCCTTAGGCACTCTTCTTACTGTCAGATCTTTCAATGTCCTCTATCTTTGGTCTCTGATCTTCATATATGCTGGAATACTGTTGGTTGTTTGCTCTGCTCCTCAGATCAGCTAGGTATTTCCTGGCGTTGATCGGAAGTGGACTCCGCTCCCACCTATGTTGCCACCATCTTCCCACACTGAATGGCCAGGCCTTTGCTTTTCATTACTTGGAATATTCATGTCATTCCCTTCTGGCTTGTAGTGTTTCCATTGTGAAGTCAGCTACTAGCCTTATTGGGGCTCCCTTGTATGTTACTTGTTGTTTCTCACTTACTGCCTTTAAGATTCTCTCTTTGTCTTGCAATTTTGCCATCTTAATTCTGATGTGTCTTGGAGTGGGCTTCTTTGGGTTCCTCTTGATTGGGACCCTCTGTGCTTCTTGATTTTGTGTATCATTTTCTCTCATCAAATTAGGGAAGTTTTCCATCATTTCTTTTTTGAACAGGTCTTCTATCCCTTCCTCTTTTTCTCCTGCTATCCCTATTATACGTATATTATTACATTTCATGTTGTCCTGCAATTCCCTGAACTCCTCTTTGCCTTTTGAGTCTTTTTGCCTTTTCTTGCTCTCTCTAGGATTTTTTTTCTACGTTGCCCTCCAGCTCACTGATTCGATTCTCTGCTTCATCTAGCCTGCTTTTAATTCCTTCTATTGTATTTTTCAATTCAGGAATTGTATTCTTCAATTCCTCTTGACCCTTGTTAATAGTTTCTACTTCCTTTTTCATATTGATGTAGTTTGCAGTGAGTTTATCGTAGCTTCCCTGTGGTTTTTGGTAGTTCTCTGTGAACTCATTGAAATTTCTTATAACTATTGCTTTGAACTCAATATCTGACAGTTGAGTTGCCTGCATTTCATTTAGCATTCTTTCCGAGGTATCCTCCCCTCCTTTCGTTTGGGATTTATTTCTTTGTCTTCCCATTGTTGGTGAGACTCTTCTTGTTAGCCTATTTCTTAAATTGATCTGTTCTGAGTCCCTGAGTTTGTTTTGTGAAATTCTCTGTTAGGAGACCTGTGAGATTCAGTGGTGCAGTCTCCTTGATCTCCTGAAGTTGATGCTCTTGGGATGCCATTCATCTTGGCTTTCTGGATGTAATTGGATTTTGATTGTTGTTGGGTATTTCCTGGTAGGTCCTTCCTTCCAGCTGGTTGACAAAGGGTCACTCAGCCCACCATGTTTTGTGTGCTGTTCTGCAGGTGCTGCCAGAAGAAAACCATGAAGCCCAGAGAACCAACCCACAATTGCCAAAATATCTCTCCCCTGCAATCTCCATATCAAGAGCAAATGAAACCAGAATTAATAAGGGTGTAAAGAGATAAAACTATTATAAGAGGGAGGGAAATAAACTATAGTATAAATTCTAGTGATTTAATATGCACAAACTTGCTGGACAAGAAATGAATGTTAAAAAGCTATGCAAGAAAGAAAATATTGTTAATCATGGAGAAGACCACAGTGGATTTCATCTCAGTAGCCTCTAGTATTTGACACTGGTTTTTCTTTCTGGATTTGCCTCTGCTGGTGTCAGATGTTGACCCCATCTGACCTTAGGCAGCCTGATCTGAGACTGCTAGGGATCTACTGTCTATGGTTGTCTCCTTCTCTTGTTAATCTATTCACTCTGCACTCAGTAGTCAGGCTAAAGCCCCACGGAACAGGGGCAGCATCTCTATTGAGGACAGGACTGTTGCTTCCTCTCAGGCTGCTGCCACTGCATGGGGAGTTGTCTGCTTGAGCATGATGTTTGCTGCTGTATGGGGGATGACTCAGCACTGGGATCCTAGTGGCTACTCTATGAGCTCTCTCCCCAAATCTGCTGTCCCCAGTCTCTCTTTAGGTGTCTCTAGCCTACTCTTCTCCCACATTTTCTGGAACCCTGAGTAAATGACAGCAAATGAAAATTTGTGTGTTGACCCTTTAAACAGCTCCTTGCATCTCCAGCTGTCCATCTCTGGCAGAGAGCAACCCTGCTGCTTTTGCCACCAGTTGTTATCTGTGTACTTTTGTGGCTCTGGTGTTCTAGGCTTTGGATACCAGCTTAGGATTTAGACCCCATTATTCTCAGGGGGATCCAACTGGCTGCTTAATTATCCCTCTAGCATTGCCACCTGTAGGCACCCAGCCAGTGCTCTCGAGTCTCCACTGCACTCCTTATGGGACAGGTTGTGCTAAAGCTGATTCTTCTATCTGTCTGAGGTTATAAGGCTTCTCTCTCATTATTTTTCAATTGTTTGTTCCCCACAATTTAGTTGTAATTACAGATTGGTCCTGGGAGGCTGTTAGTAGGGCTTCCATTCACTCCTCCACTATCTTGCTGAGCCCTTGTTTTCTTTTAATAACGTTGCCTCAGTTATTGTGGAAGCTTTTCATCTTCTGTGATAACATGGAATCCAGAGAGATGGTTTAAACATTTGCCTACTCTGCAAGCATGGTAGCTAAATGGCTTTTAGTAACCACCCAGCCAGTGCTTAACTCTAGCAAGAAGTATACCAGCTTCAAGTTAGCAGAGAAGCCACTAAGATTTTCTCCTCTCATTTTAGGTTAACACTATATGCGGATCCTCAATTTTTATGGGCATCATTGGTAACCAACTGGTTCAACAACCAAAATATGCCACATCATCTGTTACCCTGGTACTTTGTAGAAAAAAATATAAACATATAAATTACATATATAAATACATACAACATGCAATTTTATGCCAAAGTTTTATAAAACATAACATGCTGCTTGTTGAGGTAGTTAGCTTACTATCACTAGGGATATTGAAGTTAAGTCTGTTTGACTACCCATAAAGAGTATTGTGGTGAAGATTCCTACATTGAGTTTGAAGCTAGTGTAGATAATCTTTAAGGTTTTTAAAATTCTAATATTGCATGTTTTTAAATATATTTTATTGATTATGTTATTACATTTGTCCCATTTCCCCCCCTTCACTCCCCTCCATCTTGTACACCCCCTCCCACCCACATTCCCCCCCTATAGCTCATGTCCATGGGTCATACTTATAAGTTCTTTGGCTTCTACATTTCCTATACTATTCTTACCCTTCCCCGGTCTATTTTCCTCATACCATTCATGTTACTTATTCTCTGTACCTTCCGCCCCTCTCTCCCCCTGCCACTGCGCTGTTGATAACCTGCCATGTGATCTCCATTTCTGTGGTTCTGTTCCTCTTCTTGTTCTTTGCTTAGTTTGCTTTTGTTTTTGTTTTAGGTGTGGTTGTTAATAACTGTGAGTTTGCTGTCATTTTACTGTTCATATTTTTTATCTTCTTTTTCTTAGATAAATCCCTTTAACATTTCATAGAATAAGGGCTTGGTGATGATGAACTCCTTTAACTTGACCTTATCTGAGAAGCACTTTATCTTCCCTTCCATTCTAAATGATAGCTTTGCTGGATACATTAATCTTGGATGTAGGTCCTTGCCTTTCATGACTTGGAATACTTCTTTCCAGTCCCTTCTTGCCTGTAAGGTCTCTTTGGAGAAATCAGCTGACAGTCTTATGGGAACTCCTTTGTAGGTAACGTCTGCTTTTCTCTGCTGCTTCTAAGATTCTCTCCCTATTTTTAATCTTGGGTAATGCAATTATGATGTGCCTTGGTGTGTTCCTCCTTGGGTCCAACTTCTTTGGGACTCTCTGAGCTTGCTGGACTTCCTGGAAGTCTATTTCCTTTGCCAGATTAGGGAAGTTCTCCTTCCTTATTTGTTCATATATGTTTTCAATTTCTTGCTCTTCCTCTTCTCTTTCTGGTACCCCTATAATTCGGATTTTGGAACATTTGGAGATGTCCCAGAGGTTCCTAAGCTTCTCCTCATTTTTTAAAATTGTTGTTTCTTCATTCTTTTCTGGTTGGATGTTTCTTCCTTCCTTCTGGTCCACAGCATTTATTTGAGTCCCAGTTTCCTTCCCATCACTATTGGTTCCCTGTACATTTTCCTTTATTTCACTGAGCATAACCTTCATTTTTTTCATCTAGTTTGTGATCAAATTCAACCAATTCTGTGAGCATCCTGATTACCAGTGTTTTGAACTGTGCATATGATAGGCTGGGTATCTCTTTGTTGCTTAGTTGTATTTTTTCTGGGCTTTGATCTGTTCTTTCATTTGGGCCTTTTTTTTTTTTTTTTTTTTTTTTTGTCTTGGCACGCTTGTTACTTAAAGGGGCAAAGTCTTAGTTATTCACCAGGGCATGGCAACCCACGTTGCTGTGCTGGACACTGTACATGGGTAAGGGGTCCAACAGGGAACAATGGCAATTGAGCAATCTCTCTGCCAGATTTCAGTCACTTCCCCTGCTACCCACAATCAAATTTGGCCCCTCTGGTGCTGCTTCTGAGTGTGTGGGTTTGTGTACATTCTAGGACCCTGTGGATCTCCTCAAGGAACTCTCCTGTGAGGCTGGCAGTTTCTCCCACTTCCGCCTCAACCCCCACAGGTGTTTTCAATCAGTGGTGAGGCTTTATTTCCCTGAGCTGGAACCCTGGGTTTTGTGGTCTGTCACCGGGTCTGCCAGCTGTAGCCTTGTCCACCGGACTCCACAATCTGCCTCCTTGCTGGGTCCTCCAGCCACCAATTTGCCATGAGTCCTCTCTGCCCTGCTGCCTCTCTCCACCCATCCTACTAGTCTGGATGATTGTGTGTTCTTTAACTCCTTGGTTGTTGGACTTCCATACAGTTCGATTTTCTGTCAGTTCTGGTTGTTTTTTGTTTTTAAATTGTTGTTGTCCTTTTGGTTCTGCGAGGAGGCACAGTGTGTCTACCTACGCCTCCATCTTGGCCCTAATATTTCATGTTTAAAAATGAACCATTAGGGGGTATACTTCATGCTATATTGTCTAGAAATTAAGTCTTAGGCCCTGGGGGTCCTCTGCATATGTTGTGAATGTCTGGCATTTGTGACATCCCTGGTGCACACTCTGAACACTGGGATAGCTTTAAGAAATTTTCAGGACTATGTGATTGAATACACTGCCCCTAATTAGGTAGCATCTTCGTATTCTCCACTATATTTAGTATAGTCATGTACATGCTAGCCACAAAATGAATGTTTGTTGTATTTGAATGTTCAGATCCAGACCTGTCACAGAATATCTGTTTTCTGCCACTCCTGAAATTCATGGCTGCATGGTGATGACACTTCGGCCAGGTTGTATCCGCTGGTCTGGACAATTTGCATGTATGTACCCATATACCCCTCCATCATGGCATTTTTTAGGGTAACATGAACCCAGAATTATCCAGACAAGGAACTCATGAAGGAAACCACACCATGTGCTTCCACCCAACCTTTTTTATTTCATTCTTAAGCCTGTTTATAGTAAAATAACATTCCAATGTACATTGGAGGTAACATCCAATGAGGAAATAAAATTACAAAAACTATGTTGGAAGTGAGAAGTAGCCCAATTACTTTACATTGGAGATAATTGAAGATTTTGTGACAATGTTTTTATAAAAGTCTAAAATAATTTTAGTGCTTACAAAGGGAATACCTACCCCGTTGGGCACAAAAACCTGGACAATTTTGAGTTCACAGTGCCCTAGGGAAAACATTGCCTCAATTTCATTATTGACTTTTTAAAATTTAGCTATTAGGATGTTGAGTTTTTGTGTATGCCACTTACCAGTAAACATAGTAATAACTGCAGTTCTTTCATACGAGCCTGGGTGCATTCAGGGTGGTATGGCCATAAACTTAGTTCTTTCAGATGGTATATGGCTTGACGGGCAGGTGTGTAGAAAGAGAATGGAATAGATGAATGGACAGGCAAATGGGAGAATAAGTAAGAGGAGAAAGAATGACTCAGTAGGTAGATAATGGGAATGGTATTGGCATCTTAGAAAAGTCAACTTTTCCCTGCCTGAATTCTGAATATGTTGTGAAATAAGTCAAAACAGTGAGTCTTTATTATTAATAAGGGATAAACTGGAAGATGCTGCTTATAATATTGGTCAAGAGGGTTTCCTGATATGTAACTGCAGAATTAACAGAGATATCCAACCAGTCACAGCCAATGCTTTATAGGCTCTGATATCTCTCCATGGGGTTGTGGAGAGTCCTTCCCTTATAACAGAAACAGAAAAACAAAAATAGGATGTAGCTAATTTCCAAGAAGCAGGGAGGCTATTCAAATCCAATTTTTGCTCCCAAACTCATTAACTATGTCACTCCATCTCTCATGGAGAAGAGTAGTAAAGGTTGAAGAGAGGTCAAGTGCATTATAGTGATGGCTACACCTCCACGTGATAGGAAATATCCAGAGTGGAGAAGAAGAATTTCACCCTCTTTTCACTCCAAAGTGGGCTTTTAGGGAGAACATAAATGTTAAGAAAGTAACCATAAGATATTAACAATTTTTATTTGCAGTATGAGAAACACTCTTGGCAAGATCCACAGTGTGCTATTACTTTAACCTACAATTACTTATCTGAATCCAATTAACTCAGTAATTCAGTTATATACTACAATGATGAAATAAGAAATTCCTGGTTACATGTAAATATTCTTTATGATGTAAAAACCACTTCATCCAGGCTAATTTTAGCACATATAGGATAACTCCTTTTGCTTATCATGATAAGAGATCCAAGACCCAGAGTGGAAATAAGACATCAGTATGCATAGAAAGTGGCTCCCAGTGATAATGGATTCCAAATATCTGAGAAACTTGTATAATTAATAGCTGAAATCCTGAGACTGATCTTTTACTGACAAGCACATGGGTAAGGTAAGTTGTACCTTGGATTTTATAATGACATCTACCCTAGAGATTGATAGGTAGTTAATGTTTTTCAGTATTCTAGAAAACAGCCACACCAAAAGAGAAAACTTAATAACCTTGTCTATCATCACTATTTATAGATGGACAAACTCAGTATTGGGCTTGGAAATATGGAAGAGGAAGTTAGAAAAAACTGTGAACAACATAACACAGATTTCGTAACATTGCCTGAATTATGGGCCAATTTCCATCAGCGTTTTTAAGAGGATTTCTAGCTTGAAGCTATTACTTTTAATATGGTTACTTTCAAATTTTAAATTAAAACTTTTTTTTCCCCTAAGCACCACACACAATTGTCATTTGCATTATTCCTCTGCAGGTTTAAAAGCTGCAGTCAATGTAAATATAATTTGGCTAGAGACAAAACTGTTATTGATATCAGGCAGAGACAAGTTTATAACAGAACACATATTAGGTGCCATGTCCTGATTTTGATCCTCTGCAAAATGAATAGACCTCTTCCCTCTTAGATTATGTCAAATTTCCAAATGGAATAAATGGAAAAGATGACTAGGAGCTTTATTTTGATTACTGTGGAAGCTACAATAAAGACAAACCATTGATGAGAGAAGTAGTAATTAACATCACTAAGTTGAAATGGAGTTATACACTTTCTGCATTCCTCCAACAGCATAAAAATAAATAATATAACAAAAATATCTATTTTGTTTGGTTTTGAATATTGAATTTATTTACTGCCCTTTTCTTATATTTTAGTCTTGTTCAATTAAACTGTCTTTTAAAGCTTTTAAAAAGTATATTTTCAATTGCAGTTTACATTCAATATTATTTTGTTTTAGTTTCAGTGGGGGGAAGTTGGGGGACTGGGCGAAAAAGGTGACTGGATTAAGAAACACAAGTTGGTGGTTACAAAATAATTATGAGGATATAAAGTACAGCATAGGGAATAGAGTCAGTAATATTGTAATAACGATTGAATGGTACTAGGTGGGTACTGGAAATACCTGGGAGAACACTTTGTAAAGTGCATAATTATCTAAAAACACATTCATTTTTTAATGGTGGTAATTAACAGCTGATTTGAACATTTTAAAAGATTAATTACCTTATAGAGATTTTAGAATAGTCAAATCAAAACTGAATATAAAGGCAATGTACATGAAAGTAAATATTGTTGTCTTTCCATGCAGTTAGATATGCAGTTATCTGGGAGCTGTGATTTGTTGGGCCCCATAATATATTTCCTCCACTGATGACTGAAATTCAACTATTTCTTTGGTTTTAATAACTTCCTCTTTGGCTTTTTACTTCCCATTAGTCTATAAAGGCAACCAATATTTTTAACACTGACTGTTCCAGACAGTGTACAGGTTGCTGGGGTTATAAAGATGAATAAGAGTCATTCTCCACCCTCAGGTACTAAAAAATACTCCTCAGAGGACTATCATTAAATCCTATTATGGTTTAATTTGCATCTCTCTGATGGCTAGTGATGCTGAGCATCTTTTCATATGTCTCTGGGCCCTCTGTATGTCTTCTTTGGGGAAGTGTCTGTTCAGGTCTTTTGCCCATTTTTTAATTGGGTTGTTTGTCTTCCTGGAGTGGAATCATGTGAGTTCTTTATATATTTTGGAGATCAGACTCCTGTTTGAGGTATCATTGGTAAATATGTTTTCCCATACAATTGGTTCTCTTTTCATTTTAATGCTGTTTTCTTTAGCTGTTCAGCAGCTTTTTATTTTGATGAGATCCAATTTGTTTATTCTTTCCTTTATGTCCCATGCTCTAGGGGACAAATCTGTAAAATATTGGTGTGTGGAATATCAGAGATTTTCCTTCCTATGTTCTCCTCTAGGACTTTTATGGTGTCACAGCTTATATTTTAGGCTGTTATACACCTTGAATGTATTTTTGTGTATGGTGCAAGTTGGTGATCAACCTTCAATTTTTTCCATATAGCTATCAAGCTCTTCCAACACCATTTGTTGAACAGGCTATTTTTACTCCATTTTATGCTGCTGTCCCCACTGTCAAATATTAATTGACCATAGAGAGTTGGGTTTATTTCTGGGCTCTAAGTTCTGTTCCATTGGTCTGTGTGTCTGTACTTATGCCAGTGCCAGGCTGTTTTGATTACAGTGGCCTTGTAATACAGTTTGGTATCAGGTATTGTGATCCCTCCCACTTTGTTCTTCTTTCTTAAAATTGCTGAGGCTATTTGGGGTTGTTTATGGTTCCATATAAATTTTTGAAGTGTTTGTTCTATATCTGTGAAGTATGTCATTGGTACTTTAATAGGGATTGCATTGAATCTATAAATTGCTTTGAATAGTATGGATATCTTGATGAGGTTAATTATTCCAATCCATGAGCATAGTACATGCTTCCATTTGTTTGTGTCTTCCTTAATTTCTTTCTTCAGTGTTGTGTAGTTTTCTGAGCACAGGTCTTTTACCTCCTTGGTTAGGTTTATTTCTAGATATTTTATTTTCCTTGTTGCTATATCAAATGTGATTTTTTCATGATTTCTGCTTCTAATATTTTATTGTTGGTGTAAAAAATTCCTTTGATTTCTGAATATTGACTTTGTAACTGCTGTTTGCCAAATTCACTTATTAGGTCATGTTGGTTTTTGGTGGAGTCTATAGGATATTCTGTGTACACTATCATGTCATCTGCAAACAATGACAGTTTTGCTTCCTCCTTTCCAATTTGGATGCTTTTTATTTCCTTTTCTTGTCTGATTGCTGTGGCTAGGATTTCCAATACTATGTTGAATAGGAGTAGTGAAAGCAGACATACTTGTCTTGCTCCTGATCTTAGTGGGAAAGCTTTTAGTTTTTGCCCATTGAGTATGATGTTGGCTGTAGGTCTCTCATATATGGCCTTTATTATGTTGAGGAATGCTCCCTCTATTCCCACTTTGCTGAATGTTTTTTTTTTTAATCATGAATGCATTCTATACCTTATGAAATGCTTTTTTTTGCATCTATTGATATGATCGTGTGATTTTTGTCTTTGCTTTTGTTTATGTGATGTATTATGTTTATTGATTTGTGAATATTGTACCATCCTTGCATCCCTGGGATGAATCCCACTTGGTCATGGTGTATGATCTTTTTAATGTGTTGCTGGATGGTATTTGCCAATATTTTGTTGAGGATTTCAGTGTTTATGTTCATCAGCAATATTGGCATGACATTTTCTTTCTTTGTTGTGTCTTTCTCTGGTTTGGGATTAGGATGATGTTGGCTTCATAAAAGGAGTTTGAGTGTCTTACATCCTCTTGGATTTTTGGAATAGTCCGTGAAAGATAGGGTTTAGCGCTTCCTTACATGCTTTATAAAATTCCCCTGTGAAACTATCTGGTCCAGGGGGTTTGTGTGCTGGGAGTTTTTTGATTACTGCTTTAATCTCGTCTGCTGTTATTGGTCTTTTCAGGCTTTCTGCTTCTTCTTCATTCACTTTTAGGAAATTATATTTTTCTAAAATTTGTCCATTTCACCTAAGTTTTCAAATTTCTTGGCATATAGTTCTTCGTAGTAATTTCTTACAATCCTTTGTACTTTGGTGGTAAGAGTTATAATCTCTCCTCTTTCATTTCTGATTGTGTTTATTTCATTCCTCTCTCTTTTTATCTTGATCAGTCTGCTTAAAGGTTTGTTGATTTTGTTTATCGTTTCAATGAAGCAGCTCCTGGAATTATTGATCCTTTGAATTGTTCTTTTAGTCTCTATGTCATACAATTCTGACCTGATTTTGGTTATTTCCTTCCCTCTACTTGCTGTGGGCTGTGTTTGTTGTTGTTCCTCCAGTTCTGGTAGATGTATGGTTAGGCTGTTTATTTGGAATGTTTCTATATTTTTTAGGTAGGCTGGTATCACTATACACTTCCCTCTCAGGAATGCCTTCGTGGTGTCCCATGAGTTTTGTATTGTTGTAAGTTCATTTCATTTGTTTCTAGCAACTTTTTGATTTCTTCCTTGACCTCATTCTCAAACCATTCATTGTTTAATAGCATGCTATTCAATCTCCATCAGTTTGAGTGTTTTTGAGTTTACTTCTTGAGGTTGGTTTCTAGTTTCAGTCACTTGTGGTCAGTGAAAATTCTTGGTATGACTTCAATTTTCTTGAATTTGATGAGGCTTGTTTTGTGTTCTTTTATGTGGCCTATCTTTGAAAATGTTCCACGTGCATTTGAAAAGGATGTTTATTTTGCTTCTTTGGCATGAAAGATTGTATAAATATCAGTTATGTCCATTTCATGTAGGACATTCTTCAATGTCACAATATCTTTGTTGATATTTTGTTTGGAAGAGCTGTCCATTTTTGACAGTGGGGTGTTGAAATCCCCTACTATAATTGTGTTGCTGTCAATATCTTTGTTTTAGTCCTCCAAGATTTTGCTTATATATTTGAGTGCAGCTATATCGGGTGCTTTTATGTTTATAATGTTTGTGTACCTTCTTGATGGATTCTTCCCTTGAGTATTATGATTTGTCCTTCTGGGTCTTCTTTTATCACACTTGTTTTAAATTCTATTTTGTCTGACATGAGTATTGCTACACTGCCATTTTTACCTGTCCATTTGCTTGGAATATTTTTTTTCCAACTTGAGTTCCAAAGTTTATGTAGGTCTTTTGTTATGAGATGGGTGTCTTGTAGGCAGCATATGTGTGGTTCTTCATTTCCTATGCATTCAGCTATTCTATGTCTTTTAATTGGAGAGTTTAATCCATTTATGTTTAAGGTTATTATGGATAGGTACTTATTCATTGCCATTTTACTTAATTTGTACCTGTGTTCCTCTCTCTCTCACTCTTTTTCTTCTTTTTCTTAAAGCAGTCTCTTTAGCATCTCTTGAAATGTTGGTTTAGTGGAGGTGTATTCTTTGAGCCTTCATTTGTCTGGGAAATTCTTTATTTCGCCTTCCATTTTAATTGACATCCTTGCTGGGTAGAGTAGTCTTGTTTGCAGGCCTTTTTTTTTTTTTTTCATTTTTTGGAATATTTCTTGCCATTCCCTTCTGGCTTGTAGCGTTTCTATTGAGAAGTCAGATACTAGCCTATAGAGGCTCCCTTGTATGTTACTTCCTGTTTCTCCCTTGCTGCCTTCAAGATTCTCTCTTTGTCTTAGAAGTTTGCCATTTTAATTATGATGTGTCTTGGAGTGGGCTTCTTTGGGTTCCTCTTGATTAGGACCCTCTGTGCTTCCTGGATTTGCATGGCATTTTCTCTTATCAAATTAGGTAAGTTTTCCATCATTACTTTTTCAAACAGATTTTCTAACTCTTGCTCTTCTTCTCTTTTTGGTATCCCTATTATATGGGTATTATTATGTTTCATGGTGTCCTGCAGTTCCCTTGACACGTTTGGTTCTCTCTGAGTCTTTTTTCCTTTTCTTGCTCTTTCTGGGAGTTTTTTTTTTCTATCTTGTCCTCCAGCTCATTGATTCAATCCTATGCTTCATCTATCATGCTTTTGATTCTTTCTACTCTGCTGTTCAGTTCAGAAATTGTATTTTTCATTTTCTCTTGGCTCTTGTTGATAGTTTCTATTTCCTTTTTCATGTTGATATAATTTGAAGTGAGTTCATTGTAGTTTCCCTATAGATTTTGGTAATTCTCAGTGAGCTCATTGAGCTTCCTTGTTACTATTGTTTTTAACTCAGTATCTGATAGTTGACTTTCCTCTAGTTCATTTAGCATTCTTTCTAGGCTTCCTTCTTTCCTTTCATTTTGGGTTTGTTTCTTTCTCTTCCTGTTGTTTGTGGGACTCATCTTGTTAGCTTCTGCTTCTTATGTTGATTTGTTCTGACCCCTTGATTTTGTGGTGTGAACTTCTATGGTAGTAGACCTGTGAGATTCAACGGTGCAGTCTCCTTGATGTCCCGATCTTGCTGCTCTTGGCATGCCGTTTATGTTGGCTCTCTGTATGTATTTTGGTTTTGATTGTTGTTGGATCTTTCTTTGGTGGGTCCTGCCCTCCAGCTGGTTGACTTAGGGTTACTCAGCTCACATCTTTTATGCTGTTGTGGAGGTACAGACAGGTTATGTCGGTGAGAGTTCCTCTGCCTGTCCGAGGTTATGAGGCTTCTCTCTCAGTATTGTTCAGTTGTTTGTTCTGGGTATTTTCTCCACAATTTAGTTGTAATTCCAAATTGGTCCTGGGTGGATGTTAGTGTGGCTTCAACTCACTCCTCTGCCATCTTCCTTTATTATCTGTTGGTGATTCCTTTCTTGGTGGGTTCTCTCTTTCAAGAGGTATATTGGTGTTCACAGCTCCCACCTATTCTTTTATGTGATCAGTTGGAGGGAGAAGGAAAAGATTAAGTCATAGAGAATATATTCTATTGGATTTAAAGCATCAACACATAGAGAAGATATAGGAAATCCTTTGGATAAGTGTAGTGTTAACTGTGATATTTCACCTAACTAGCCACTTTTTATAAAGGGTGGAAGAGGGATAAGCCTATTGTTAGAGGGGGGAAGGATTGTGATCTGAATCCAGAAAGCAGAGCACTGTGGGGTGTCAGATTATGAGATATAGTGAGAGTAAATTATAGAAAGTAGTTGCAATGTGTGAGTGAATAGAGTTAACCACAATAGTAATAAAGCTCCAGAAGATAGTGAATTGGGCTAAGATCAGGGAGGGTTGCTGTGTAGTATTTACAATTATATGGAGCAACAATTACTTACAATAATACTGGGACAACGATAATATGACAGGAACTATATGATCTGAGTAACAAGAATAGGAAGTACATGGCCTAGAGTAGTATGCTATTGGAACACAAGTGAAGTGAGAAAAGGAAAATTAAAATACACTATAAAAGAGAGAACAAGGAAAACCAGTCAAACAATGCAATTAAACAAAGAAAACTAAACATAAGAGAACTAAAAAAAATACTAATAAAATAAAAGAAGTAAAAATGAAAAAAAAATAATAATACAAATAAACAATAACATGCAAGTTCTCTGGAATAGCAAAATGAAATTTGTCTCAGTTTTTCAGTTGTTGCAGTTAGCCTTGTGTTCCCTCTTTGGGTCTGTCTCTGGGCCTTTCACAGCTCCAGGACTTATTGTGTCACTTGGGGAAAAAAAAAAGAAGAAAAAGGAAAAAAAGCCTCCTGCTGATTTTAAACCCACCAGGTAATTTCTGCTGGTATCCCTGGATGCTGCAGGCTGAGGGGTGTTGGGCTTCGCTTTTCTCCTTTCCTATGGTTTTGCAATGATGTGAGCCACGTCTGGGCCACAATCTTCACAGTTGCCCAGCCTCCAGCCCAGTTCCTCGGTGAGCTGCTGGGCCCCCACTGCCTGTCTGTGCCAGGCCAGTGCCTTCAATCCAACAATTGTGCCGTACTTCAGGTGTACTAATTAGGGGCAACTCACACACCACTTCTCCCTCTTTGCTGTCCTAGGTGCTAGGGACTCTCAAAGTCTCTTCAGGGTAGTTCAGCTCCCCCACTGAGTTAAGTCTTTTGGGGGACTGCTAACCTCCTGAGCCCTGCTGCTCTCCTTTGCGGGGGGGGGGGGGGGGGGGGGCACCTCCTCCTTCCTCTTAGCGAGCCCCCTGGGCAATGGGAGGGGCAGGGATGGGGGAAGGAGCATGGTTGCAGTTTTGGCAGCAGGGGCAGGGGGTGTGGCCACAGTAAGCAGTGGGGATGGGGAAGGGGGGTAATGGGGGAAAATTGGGGAAGGGTTGTCAAGGAACATGTATAAAGGACCCAGGGACAAAGCTAAAGGGGGTTTGGAATGAGGATAGAAAGTGCAGGTGGGTGGGGCAGGGAATGTTATGGCAGGAAAATGGAGACAACTGTACTTGAACAACAATAAAATAAAAATAAAAGGAAAAAGGGTAAAAGAATCCACAAGCATGTTTAAAAATTGACTTTGCTATTTGGTAATGTTCTGGGGAAAAAACTGAACTATGGTTAGTGATTTGTGATTTAAATCCTACTGGTATGAAATCAGACTAATAAAATGTTTAAAGAAACAAAAAAAAGTACTAAAAGTATATGGTGGTGATGTTTTCACAATATTGTGAATGCACATAATGCCAATGAATTGTACACTTAAAAATGGCTCATATGGTAAATTTCATGTTATGTATATTTTACTCCAATTTAAAAAGCAGATTGCAAATAACTATAATATGATTAATTTTGCACCTACCATATGTGTATGTACTCAATTAAAAATGTCCAATTGATTAAGCACCTCAGTGTAAACAATATTTTATGTCAGTTGCTGGTTTTATGGGTGATTTTACTTATGTGTATTTTTTCTTTCATAAATATGCAATACTTGTGCAAAAGTATTTTTTAAAAATCAAAAGTGATCAGAAATGTCTGATACTTGAAAGAACAGAATTAGAAAGCAGAAATCTTTAGAAGTTTGGAATGTAAAAACCAAATATAACTCTCAGTTAACTTACATTTCCCAAATAGCAAATATTACTCTGTACTAGCCTTTGAAAGTAGGTTCCCCACTCTGTGTTTATATGTTCTTTATTAACCTGTATAAGTCTTTCTAAGTTAACTCTGAGAGTTTTATTTCCTTTCTCTGAAATTTTCAGGACAGGAAGATTTTGCTGTAGATCTTTATTGTTACTTGAGCGTTCCTCCATTTAACTTGAAGATTTCTGTTTTGCTTTAAAAGAGATATTCAAAAATGTAGACAACTGTATTCAAACAACAATAAAAAAATTTATAAAAAAAATAAAAGAGATATCCAGAAGGAAAGGAGGGTGGGGGCAGGTAGAAGAAGGCAAATGGGGGATAAATAGTGATGGAAGGAAACTAGACTTTGGATAGTAAACACACTATAAACAACAGATGTGTATTATCAAACTATACATAGGAAACCTATATAATTTTATTAACCAATGTAACAGCAATAAATTTAAGAAAAATAGGCATCTCCAAAATCTTAAAATTACTTACCAGATAAATATGTATGACCCTCTTAGTTTCTAAATTAGATGTTGAATTGACTTGAAAAATTATACTTCCAGCACTGCAAATTAAAGTTGTATAGAGATGAAAGTAAATAATTTGTCATCCATTCAGGCAGTCAACAAAACAGCAGTGAACTAAACAGACTTGATGTCTGCTTTCATGAAAAGGGAAACTTCACTTGACTGAAAATGGGCAGAAGTAATAATAATTAGGTGAAGAAAGGGGGGAAACACTACTCCAGGAACACTATTTCCAGCTTCTGACAATTTCCAGAAGCAGGAAAAAGCATAAAATGCTTCAAGACCTAATATGAGTGAGGAAGAATATAGCTAGAGTGTAGGAAGGAGGTGAAAAGGAAAATGAAGATAGACTGCAGCCTGACCACGCAAGGACTTGTAGGCATAATAACACTCAAACTCAGTAAGAAGCCATTGCAGAGGATGACATAATCGATTGTACTTGTTAAGAAAGGTCACTTTCCAAAGTTTCTTTTGCTATAATAATAGACATTGAGATATGTGGGAGTACTTGAAAGTTTTCAATGCCTATCAACACACATTATCTTTCCACATCCTGTTGGGTAGATACATTTTTCCCCATTTTCCTTAGGAGGAAACTTAATTTCACAAAATAATTGAACTCACAATTATCATGTAAAGGGGAACACTAATAATGCTAATTGAGATATTCTGACTCCAAATCTTATACTCCTTATTACCCTACTTTAGATACCAATCATATCACTAGTACTTAACTTCCACATCATCTTTCCATTAGCTTTTAAAACTTTAATCTTGAATCTTGGGTTGCAGTGCTGGGTGAAAAAGGTGACAGGATGAAGAAAAAAACATACCCCAAAACACATCGTAGACACAGACAACAGTATGGTATACCAGCGGGAAAAAGGGTTGGAGAAGGTAAAAGAGAGTAAAGGGGAGATAAATGGTGATAGAAGGACTTGACTGTGGGTGGTGAATACATAATACAATATACAGGCGATGTATTATGAAACTGTACACTTTAAAGCAGGGGTGTCAGATTCATTTTCACCAGGGGCCACATCAGCCTCATGGTTGCCTTCAAAGGGCCGAATGTAATTTCAACTTCTTAACAGTTAAGGAGTGGTTACATTTATACAGTCTTAAAATTACCCCAGTGAAAATGAGTTTGACATCCCTGCCTTAAACCTATATAATTTTATTAACCAGCGTCACCCCTATAAATTCAAAGGTAAAAAATGATACATAGAAAAAAATAAAACTTTAATCTTGAAAAGGCAGGACAAAATAACTCTTTGGAATCCACTTAATTTTTTTAATAGGAAAATAAAAGTCTTATGGATCTGGAGAAAAAGTTGAGTGTTCCACTTAGGGGAAATCAGGCTAATAGTGGATTATTTGTACAAGATGAACTGCACTCAGTATCTATAATACTGTTTTCCAGAATTTTTATTATGGGACATGAAATATATAATAAAACAAAATAGAAAAAAATTAAGGTAGATGAACACCAAATAGGGTACAATACTTAATGCAAGTAAACACAGCAAAATGGAAAGCACTTGCCAGTAAGCTCAGATGAGACCAATTATTAGAGAATGTTTTCCATAGAAATGGTTTTAATAGTAGCTATAGCTAAACAAAAGGATACATCTTCAAAAACATACACAAAACTATGGAGCATGACTTGGGTACATACAGATAAATACTACTTATCAGCAAGGCTATATCTATCTCTAAGTGTACAATGAATGAACTGAAGCCTAGACAATCCATTTATTTTGGTTATCTTGATGACTGATGTGGAGACTCAAATAATGAGTGAACCAGAGCAATCAGCATCAATCTTGAAGATGACCAAAATGAATAAAATGACTGTACCTAACTCAAGAAGTCAGTAAATCAAGTGAACAAGTGCTTGTATGAACTGGCTGTATGCCCAGAATTGTTCTAGGTGCTGTGGGTGCTGTAGTTAGAAGACATAGTCTGTGCCCTAAATGAACATAAAATTTTGGTAGGGGTCATAAGTTGTACATATGCAAACTATCAAAATGGTATAAACTCAAGTATAGAGTATACAATATTGTACATGCTGTATGACTGCAGAGATTGGTATGAGCAGGGGTGAACAAAATTAAGTTAAACATCAATGAAAATATTTGAATTGTTGAAATAGAGAGGAAAACTGTGGCACATATTTGCTGAGTGCCTTCAAAAAATCTGTATCTTCCCAAGGCCATAAGCATTGAATTCTTGTTTGGAAACCTACTCCATCCACAACTCTCAGCCAAGTTCTTAGGCAAAGTTGACTCTAACTCCAGGTGTACATCATAATTCCATTCTCCTGGCACTAGAGACTGTCTTAGGTATAGGCATGTAATCCAAGCCTACACAAATTACTACATCTTACTCCTCTGAGTCTAATAATTAATTTAAAGTAGACACTGAAAGGATTATATCTGAATAAACTTCTGTACATTTTCTGGGAATGTTGGGGCACAGATTTTCTCTTCTATTGGATAGTACATTTTGAAGATTTAAAGCTTCTATTCATTTAAAACCAAATAACATGTGTGTGGTGGGGGACCCTGGAGTTGCAAAGATCTACTATATGGACCTTGAGGGTTGGTATGGAAACCATTGAAAGCAGAGTGGAAGAAATTCAGAGTAAAATGGGATCCTTGGTAACATCACTAAGCTGCTATATCAATCCTTGACTGAAGCCAAAATCATCTCTGTATTTTTTTCAGTTATATTAGCTAGTAAATTTGCTTTATTTGAATGCAGTGTTTGTCCATGACCCTGACTTCAACAAAGGATTCATGTTGGCAGACAATGGACAATCATATTGGACAATGAAGAGTGCCCATATACTAGAGAAACTCAAGTCACAGGAATAGAATTTGGGACTTAATTGATATGCAATTAAGAATCATGGTTTGAGCCCTGGTTGGTGTAGCTCAGTGGATTGAGCGTGGACTCTGAACCAATGTTGCCAGTTTGATTCCCAGTCAGGGCATAAGCCTGGGCCAGGTCCCCAGTAAGGGGGTGAGAGAAGCAACCACACATTGATGTTTTTCTCTCTCTCTTTCTCCTTGCCTTCCCCTCTCTCTAAAAATAAATAAATAAAATCTTTTTTTTTTTTTAAAGAATCATGATTTGTACCTAAAAAAGAAAACGATGTGAATAAAGTGGTGACCTAGGAGTATTGATCAGATCAAGGTGAAGAATAGACTGCAGGGGAATGAACAAGAAGAAAGCAGGGAAATCTCTTAGGAGGAATTGTGGGCCTTGCCTATGGTGACAATGATGGAAATGTAGAGAAAAGGATAGAGCAGAGGCAATAAAGTATATTGGTTTATAACATGAGCTCTGAAGGTGGACTCCATCTATTCTACTATTCACATAATTTCATTAGTTTTTGACACTTTAAGCATAGACAAATTACACGTCTTTTGGTAAATTATTTAATCTTTTTCGAGCCTCAATTTTTATCTGCAAAATGGTGGTTAAAATAACACATTTTGAGGTTATAATTACAATTAAATGTGGAAATATATGTAAAATACTTAGAAGAGTATGTATCACATAATAATATTTAAAAACTGCTGACTATTGCGGGAAAGTGGTGGCAGGAAAATGGAGACAAATATAATATAAATAAATAAATAAATGCTGACTATTATTCAAACACTTTTCTAAGGCAGATTCTATAGTACTTGGTGACTGACTGGAGACAATTTAAAAAAAAAAAAAAAGAGAGGACTATATTAGGACACATCTGTCCTAGCTCCCAGTCTACCATACTTGCTGTACTAAGCTTCAGGAACTTTGTTGACCCCTTGGAGAATCTGACTAGTATTCTTTAAAGGTATGTTTTTAGATTAGATGATCTCTAGGGCTATATCCTGGTCTAATAGTTTATGAATGTATAAAATCTAAATTGTAAAAAGTATGTAGTATTGCCTGGCTGGTGTGGCTCAGTGGATTGAGTGCCAGCCTGCAAACCAAAGGGTCGCCAGTTCGATTCCCAGTTAGGGCATATGCCTGAGTTGTGGGCCAGGTTCCCAGAATAGGATGTGCAATAGGCAACCTCACATTGATGTTTCCCTTTCTTTCTCCTTCCCTTCCCCTCTGTCTAAAAATAAATAAATAAAATAAAAATATATAGTATTATACTATATGTTACATAGCATACTATATATCTATATTAGATGTGGTATCAATCTATTATATGAACATATATACTTATATTTAATTATATAGTAAAATTATATGACATTGAATGCATTAATTAATTTAAAAAATTTTTATTGTTATTCAATTACAGTTGTCTGCATTTTCTCCGCATCCTTCCACCCCACCCCAGCCAAACCCACCTTGCTCCCCCGCTTCCACCCTGCCCCTTGATTTTGTCCATGTGTGCTTTATAGTAGTTCCTGTAATCCCCTCTCCCCTCTGTCCCCACCCCACTCCCCTCTGGCTATTGTTAGATTGTTCTTAACTTCAATGTCTCTGATTATATTTTGTTTGAATGCATTAATTAATTTAATCCTTTCAATAACACTGTAAGGTCAACATTTTTATTTTTTAATTGTTATTACAATTTTAAACTATGTGACTATGTTAACTTTGTTTCATTGCATTATTTTTATAGTATTTTTTTCATTAAAATTTATTCCCCTATACCCTCTTTTACCTCCATCCATCTCCCTCCCACTTGCAATCACCACACTGTTGTTCCTATCCATGAATTCTTTCACTTTTTTCCTTTGTCCTCGATCCCTCCACGCAGACCAACTCCCCCCAGAGTTGTCAACCTGCTCTCTATCTATTGAGTCTGTCCCTATTTTTGCTTCTTAGTTTAGTGTTCATTAGATTCCACATATGAATGAAAGCATGTGGTAGTTGTCTTTCTTGGACTGGCTTATTTCACTTAGCATAATGTTCTCCAGGTCCATCCATTCTGTTGCACAGGGTAAAATTTTGTTCTTTTTTATGACCAAGTAGTATTCCATTGTGTAATTGTACCATAAATGTTTTATCCCCTGATCTACTGATGGACACTTGGGGTCTTCCAAATATTTGCTATTGTAAATAATGTTGCTATGATCACAGGGGTGCATATATTCTTTCAAATTAAAGTTTTGGGTTTCTTCAAATATACTCCAAGAAGTGGGATCACGGGTCAAAAGGATGTTACATTTTTAATTTTTTGAAGAAATTTCATACTGTTCTCCATAGTGGCTGAACCAGTCTACATATCCACCAACAGTCCAAAAGGGTTACTTCCTTTTTATCCACATCCTTGCCAGCTTTTGTTGTTTGTCGATTTATTGATAATAGCCATTCTGACAAGTGTGAGGTGATATTTCATTGTGGTTTTAATTTGCATTTCTCTGATGATTAGTGATGTTGAGCATCTTTTCATATGCCTATCGGCCACCTTTGTGTCCTCTTTGGAGAAGTGTCTATTCAGGTCCTTTGCCCATTTTTTAATTTGATTGTTTATTTTTATTGTTGTTGTTGAGTTTTAAAAGTGCTTTATAAATTGTTGATATTAACCCCTTATCATTTGTGTTGGCAAATATCTCCCATTCAGTGGGTTATCTTTTCAGTTTGTTAATGGTTTCCTAAGATGTACAAACACTTTTTATTTTGACAGTTTCATTGTTGATTATTCTTTTGTTTCCCCTGACAGAGGAGATATGTCAGAAAAAATATTGCTATGAGAAATATTTGAGAGTTTACTGCCTTTGTTTTCTTCTAGGATTTTTATGGTTTGAAATCTAACATTTAAGTTTTTAAGCCATTTTGAGCTTATTCTCGTGTGTGGCAGAGTTTCATTTTTTTATGTGTAAATGTCCAATATTCCCAACACCATTTATTGAATAAACTATCTTTAGCCCATTGTATGTTTTCACTACTTTGTCAAATATTGACTTTAAAGGTGTGATTTTATTTCTGGGTTCTTTATTCTGTTCCATTGATCTGTATATCTGTTTTTTATGTCAGTATAGGCTGTTTTCATTACTAAGGCCTTATACTATAGCATGATTCCTCCAACTTTATTCTAATTTCTCACAATCACTGTTGCTATTTGGGGCCTCTTGCACCTCCATATAAATTTTTGAAATATTTGTTCTAGTTCTATGAAATATATTATTGGAATATTTTGAAATCTTTGTTATTGTTATTCTATTACAGTTGTCCCAATTTTCCCCATTGGCCCTCCTCCACTAATCCACCCCCACTCCTGAAATTACCACACTTTTGTCCATGTCCATGGATCCTGCATACACATTCTTTGACTAGTCCCTTCACCTTCTTTCCACCATTATACCCCTAGTGCTCTCCTCTTGTCACTGTCAGTCTCTTCCATGTTTCCATACCTACAGTTCTATTTTGTTCATTAGTTTATTTGTTAATTAGATTCCTCTTATAGGTGAGATCATATGATATGTGTCTTTCATTGATGGGCTTATTTCACTTAGCATAATGTTCTCCAGTTCTATCCATGGTGTTGCAAAAGTTAGGAGTTCCTTTTTGCTTTCTGCTGTGTAGTATTCAGTTGTGTAAAGTAGCACAGTGTGTTGAATCTATAGGTAACTTTGGGTACCATGAATATTTTCATGTTGTTAATTCTTTTTTTTCAACTTTTTTGTTATTTTATTTTATTTTTATGATATTTTATTGATTATGTTATTACAGTTTTCCCAATTTCCCCCTTTATCCCTCTCCCCCTGCACCCCCAAGCCCTCCAGCACCCCTACTTAGTTCATGTCCATGGGTTGTACATGTAAGTTCTTTGAGTCCTCTGTTTCCCAAACCATTTTCTATCTCTCCCTGTCTACCTTGTGCCTACTAACCATGCTTCTTCTTCCCTGTACCTTTCACCCCCTATTCCTTCTTTCCCCCACCCCACTGAAATCCCTCTATGTGATGTCCATTTCTCTGATTCTGTTCCTGTTCTGGTTGTTGGCTTAGTTTTTGTTTCCATTGTTTTTCTTTTCTTTCAGGTTCATTTGTTGATAGCTGTGAGTTTGTTGTCATTTTACTGTTTATAGTTTTGACCTTCTTCTTTTTCTTAGGTAAGTCCCTTTAACATTTCATAGAATAAGGGCTTGGTGATGATGAACTCCTTTAACTTGACCTTATCTGAGAAGCACTTTATCTTCCCTTCCATTCTAAATGATAGCTTTGCTGGATAGAGCAATCTTCGATGTAGGTCCTTACCTTTCATGACTTCAAATACTTCTTTCCAGCCCCTTCTTGCCTGCAAGGTTTCTTTTGAGAAATCAGCTGATAGTCTAATGGGAACTCCTCTGTAGGTAACTCTTTCCTTTACTCTTGAAGCTTTTAAGATTCTCTCCTTGTCTTTAACCTTGGGTAACTTAATGATGATGTGATGCAGATCCTGGACAGCAGGATCCTGTGTTGTGGCAGCAATAGACAAATACACACGGACTACAGACATCCTGTGGAGAAAAAAGACAGCATGGCCACTCTCTAAGTGAGAGAGGGAGAGAGGGCTAGAGAGAGCCCAAGAGAAAGAGCCGACCCCTGCCTGGACAGGCTTTTGTTGCTTTTCTGGGCACATTACATCGAGGATGGTCTTAATTTACTATGCACAGGTTCACTGTAGGTGATTACCTTTTACATACAACAAAGTACAGAATACTGCTAATTAGTTCAAAGAGAAGAATGTTATGGCTCAAGGGGGAAAGTGGTTGAACTGGTTATACTCCATACTTGGGTGGTTTAGCACAGACTTTAGGAAGTTAAAGATACTCAGGAAACATTTGCTGCCTCAATTCAGGGTGAGGGAGTTTTAGCAAAAGCAAGTCTCATAGCAGCCTATGTAAAATGCAGGCCTGATTCCCCATGGGAGAACCTGTCCATGGGCATGGGTCCTGCCTGCTGAACCTCGCACTCACTGGTTTTTCCAAGTGTGAGCTGGGCTACATTTCCCACACATGAAACAGTTCCCCATATTGATGTGCCTTGGTGTGTTTCTTTTTGGGTCCAGCTTCCTTGGGACTCTCTGGGCTTCCTGGACTTCCTGGAAGTCTACTTCCTTCACCAGATTGGGGAAAGTTTCCTTCATTATTTGTTCAAATAATTTCCCAATTTCTTGCTGTTGTTCTCCTCTGGCACCCCTATAATTTGGATATGGGAATGTTTCAGGTTTTCCCAGAGGTTTGTCAGAGTCTCTTCATTTTTTTGAATTCTTATTTCTTCATTTTGATCTGGATGGATATTTATTTTTTTCCTTTTGTTCCAAATCATTGATTTGAGTCCTGGTTTCCTTCCCGTCACTGTTGGTTCACTGAACATTCTGCTTTATTTCACTTTGGGTACCCTTCATTTGTTTTTTCACTTTTTGACCAAACTCAATTGGATCTGTGAGCATCTTGACTACCAGGGCTTGAAATTCTCCATCAGATAGGTTGGTGATCTCCTCCCTGCTTAGCTCTCTTTCTGAGGTTCTACTCTGTTCTTTCATTTGGGCCATATTGCTTTGTCTTGATGCAGCTGATAGGTTGTAAGGGGGCGGGGCCTTAGGTATTCACCTGGGCAGGGCAACCCTCTTTGCTACACAGCAGCGCTGCTTCTGGGGGAGGGGCCAGAGAGGGAAAGGTGTGGCTCACCTGCTTGTCTCTAGCCCACTTTTCAATGGACTCTCAGACTCTCCTGTGAGACTGGGAGCTCTCCTATTGCGGCAAACCCAGCCCTAATCAACAGCCACCTCTGAGTTCCCTTAAATCATCCCATCCCAGAAGCTTGCCGAGCTCTGCAGCCAGCCCCACCCCCAATGTCTGCGGGTCACTGCCGTTTTTCTGAGTCAGCCAGCCCAGTCTATACCGCCTTACAGGTCTGGTTGTTCTGGTTGATTTTTTCTTTAATTCCTTGGTTGTTGGAGTTCCATGCAGTTTGATTTTCTGGCGCTTTTGGCTGTTTACTGATTTCAGATTGGTTGTTATCCTCCTTTTGGTTGTGCAAGGAAGCACAGGGTTTCTACCTACACCTCCATCTTTTCCAGAACCCCCCCTTGTTAATTCTTCTTATACATGAATATGGTATGTGCTCCCACTTATTTGTATCTTCTTCAGTGTTCAAGGTGTGTTCTTTTAATTTGTTTCCAGGTACTTTTGATTTCTTTCTTTATCTCATTTGTAACCCATTCATTATTTAACTACATGTTATTTATCCTCCATGTATTTGAATGGTTTTGATTTTTTTTAATTGATGTTGAAATTTCTAGGTTTAAGCCATTGTGATCCAAGAAAATGTTTGATATGATTTCAGTTTTCTCTAATCTGTTTCAAGTTTTTTTGTGTCCTACCATGTGGTCTATCTTTGACAATGATTCATGTGCACTTGAGAAGAATGTGTATTCTGTTGCATTGGGATGAGACGTTCTGTAAATGTCAATTAAATCCATTCAATCTAGTGTGTTGTTTAAGGTAGCTGTTTCCTTGTTGATTTTTTGTTGACAGTGGGGGACAAAATACCCTACAATGACTGTATTGCTATCAGTCACTTTCCTAAAGTCCTACAGGATTCTCCTTATTTATTTAGGTGTTTTTATGTCAGGTGCATATATGTTTACAAGGGTTACATCCTCTTGTTGGGCAACTCCATTAAGTATTATGTAGTGACCTTCTCTGTCTCTTGTTATGGCCTTTGTTTTGAAATCTATTTTGTCTGATATAAGAACTGCTACCCAAACTTTTTTTCATGTTCATTTTCATATAATATTATTTCCACCCTTTCACTTTCAGCCTGTCTAAATCTTTTGTTCTAAGGTGGGTCCCTTGTAGACAGCAACTATATGGGTCATGGATTCTTACCCATTCAGCTACCCTATGTCTTTTGATTGGAGCATTTAATCCATTTACATTTAAGGTTATTATTGATAGGTACTTATGCACTGGCTATTTTCCCTTTGGACTTTTGTTTCCCCTGACCCCAGCTCTCTCTCTCTTTCTTCTTTTCTTCTTCTTTCTTCTTTCTTCTTTCTTCTTTCTCCTTCTTCTTCTTCTTCTTCTTCTTCTTCTTCTTCTTCTTCTTCTTCTTCTTCTTCTTCTTCTTCTTCTTCTTCTTCTTCTTCTTCTTCTTCCTTCTCCTCCTCCTCCTCCTCATTCTCCTCCTCCTCCTCCTCCTCCTTCTTCTCCTCCTTCTTCTTCTCCTCCTTCTTCTTCTCCTTCTTTCTTCTCCTTCTCCTCCTCCTCCTCCTTCTCCTCCTCCTTCTTCTTCTTTTTCTAGCAGTGCATTTATATCTCTTGCAGTGCCGGTTTGGTGGGAATGTACTCCTTTAGCCTTTTTTTTTCTTTTTTGGTCTGGGAAGTTCTTCATTTGGCCTTCTATTTTAAATGGAAACCTTGCTGAATAGAGGAGTCTTGGTTGTAGATCCTTGCTTTTCATTACATGGAATACTTCATGCTGATCCCTTATGGACTGTAGTGTTTCTGTTGAGAAATAGGATCATAGCTTTATTGGACCTACCTTGTAGGTAACTAACTATTTCTGTTTCTCTCTTGCTGCCTTTAGCATTCTCTCTTTGTCTTTAAAATTTGCCATTTTAATTGTGATGTTTTGGTGTGGATCACTTTGAATTCATCTTGATTGGGACTCTCTGTGCTTCATGAACTTTTGTGACTTTTTCCTTCACCAGGTTAGGTAACTTTTCTGTCGTTATTTCTTCAGATAAGTTTTCTATCCCTTGCTCCCTTTCTTTCCTTCTAGTATCCCTATTATATGAATATTGTTACATTTCATGTTGTCCCAAAGCTCCTTTAAAGCATCCGCATTCTATTAAAATCTTTTTCATTCTTTTGTACTGATTGTTTTTTCTACTTTGCCTTCAAAACTACTGAATCAATATCGGCTTCATCTAGCCTGCTTTTAATCCTTCTAGTGTATTCTTCATGCCAGGTATTTCATTCTTCATCTTCAACTGCTTTTTATTCATAGTTTCTATGTCCTTTTACATGCTGATGTAGTTCTAACTATGTTCTTTGAGCATCCTCAAAACCATTATTTTGAACTCTATGTCTGATAATTTGCTTCACTCAATTTTGTTTATGTCATAAAAATGGGGTTTCCTCCTTTTCTTTCATTTGGATGTTGTTTCTTTGTCTCCCCATTTTAGCAGTCTCTTTTTGTTTCCTTCCATGTATTAGATAGATCTGCTTTAATTCCCTGTCTTCATGGGGTGGCCCTTTGTGGTAGGAGTCCTGTGGGACCCAGCAATGCAGCCTCCTTGACCTCTTGATCTTGATATTCTAGGAATATCCTTTGTGTAGATTATGTGGACTATCCTTTTATATTTTGGTCCTGAATATTGTTGGCCTACTTGTTCATGGGATCTCTACCTCCAGCTGGCTAACTGAGAGGCTGAACCCCCAACCATGTCATGTAAGCTACAGGTGCTGACAAAACAATGCAAAACAACACAGAAAAAAAAACAAGCGAACCCCCCAACAACAATACCAAAATCAACATCAAAAGAACAAAGAATAATAAAAGCTGAAAGATAAATAGAATAATAGAGAAAGGGAAAAAATAAAGAATAAGAGAAGACCACAGGAAAGAAAAGTGATTATAAAAGGAGAAATGGAAAAGAACTAATATGAGTAATGAATAGAAAGAAGAAAACGAGAAAGGGGGACAAAGGAAGAGTAACAAAAATTAGAAAAGGAAAGGAGAAGGGAAAATTGTGTATACAAAGGTAAGAGTACAATACAAGATATGGGAGAAAAAATAGAAGAAAAATAAAAAAGATAGACTATGTGAAAGAAAAAATAACAAAAATAATGACAGAGGACAAAGTGCAGATCATCTCAACAGAGTTAAGTGCTTCTCTGCTCTGCTGGTGTCTCCTTTTGGATATTGTTCTGATATTGACTGAGGCTTGTGTAAGTTAATGTCAGGTTCTGTCTATGTCTAGCCCTTGGCAGCCAGTTCAAAGCTACAAGTGATCCACCGTGTGTGGCTGTTTCCTCCGAGCTTGGCTGCACACAGAAGGGGCCAAGAAGTGCTACAAAGTGAGCTTTTATCAGCGCTGGTTCGAGCAGTGGGTAAGCAAATATCTCAAGTCACTGCAGGATCTGACACTGCATGTCTCTGCCTCCTGGCCTGCTGCCATTCATAGACTAATCACAGACTAATCTTCTGGTGGAATTGGTGGAAGGGACTCCTGTATCTCCCATGGGAGGTGTCTTTCAAAATAAGGGAAGTTGGAGTTCCAGCTAAGATGGAAGCGTAGATAGAAACGTTTTGCTTCCTCACACAACCAAAACACAATCTAATAACAATAAACAATCTAAAAACAATGAACAATCAGAAGTATTAGAAAATCAAACTTCATGGAACTCCGAAACAAAGGAGTTAAAGAAACATTCACCCACACTGGCCAGAGGGTGGAAACAGGCTGCCAAGTGGATAGGACGCATGGCAGGGTGGCAGACTGAGCAGGCAAGGCAGGGCTGGCTGAGAAGACTTGCAACAAGGCAGAGGACCACGCGGGTGAGACAGGGCTGGCTAAATGGGAAACTAAAGATTCAAAGCTAGCTGTGAACTACTGTGGGGGTTGCCATGGTGGAAGAAACTCCCAGTATCACACAAGAGAGTTCATGGAAAGTGGGGCTAGAGCAGAGCAAGTGAGCAGCATTGTTCCCTCTCTGACCCCTCCTCCACAGACACCACCACAATGCAGCAAAGAGGGTTGCTTCACCAGGGTGAATACCTAAGGCCCTGCCCCTTAAACATAGCAGGTATACCAAGACAAAGAAATATAGCCCAAATGAGAGAACACATCAAAGCTCCAGAAAAATACAACTAAGCGGTAAAGAGACAGCCAACCTATCAGATGCATAGTTCAAAACACTGGTAATCAGGATGCTCACAGAAATGGGTGAATATGGTCAGAGGGAAAACCTGAAGGCTACACAAATTGAAATAAAGCAAGATGTACAGGGAACCAACCATGAAGTGAAGGAAACCAAGACTCAAATCAACAGTTTGGAGCAGAAAGAAGAAATAAACATTTAGTGAGAACGGAATGAAGAAACAAGAATTCAAAAAAATGAGGAGAGGATTAGGAACCTCTGGGACAAATTTAAACATTCCATTATCTGAATCATAGGGGTGCCAGAAGGAGAAGAGGAAGAGCAAGAAATTTAAAACTAATTTGAAAACACAATGAAGGAGAACTTCCCTAATCTGGCAAAAGAAATAGACTTCCAGGAAGTACAGGAAGTTCAGAGAGCCCCAAACAAGTTGGATCCAAGGAAGCACACACCAATTAAATTACACGATAAAATTAAGTACACGATAATTAAATTACCCAAGATCAAAGATAAGGAAAGAATCTTAAAAGCAGCAAGAGGAAAGGAGACAGTTACCTACAAAGGAGTTCCCATAAGACTGTCAGCTGATTTCTCAAAAGAAACCTTATAGGCAAGAAGGGGCTGGAAAGAAGTATTTGAATTCATGAAAGGCAAGGACCTACATCCAAGATTACTGTATCCAGCAAAGCTATCATTTAGAATGGAAGGGCAGATAAAGTGCTTCCCAGATAAGGTCAAGTTAAAGGAGTTCATCATCACCCAGCCATTATTCTATGAAATGTTAAAGGGATTTATCTAAGAAAAAGAAGATAAAAAGCATGAACAGTAAAATGACAACAAACACACAACTATGAACAACCGAACCTTAAAAAACAAAAATGAACTAAGCAAACAAATAGAAAAGGAAAAGATTCATAGAAATAGAGATCACATGGAGGGTTATCAGTGGGGAGTGGAAGGGGGAGCATGAGGAAAAAGGTACAGAGAACAAGTAGCATAAATGGTAGGTAGAAAATAGACAGGGGGAGGTTAAGAATAGTATAGGAAATGGATAAGCCAAAGAACTTATATGTAGGACCCATGGACATGAACTGCGTGGGAGCAATGATCATGGGAGGAGGGTACAAGATGAAGGGGAATAAATGGGAGAAAAAAATGGGAACTGTAATAGCATAATCCATAAAATATATTTTAAAAAAGAAAATATCTATCAATAAATAGAATTTTGATTTCTGCTCTTTATTATTTCCTTTCTTCTGTTTACTTTGGATTTATTTTGTTCTTTTTTTTAGTTCATTGAAACTTGTATTATTGGTTTAACAATTTTCATATTGTGTAACATTTAGTTCTGCTAATATCCTGCTCAGCATTGCTTTATCTGAATCCACTCATTTAGATTTGTTGTGGTTTTATTTCATTCAGTGCTATGCATTTTAATACTTCATTTCAGATTTCCTTTTTCACCCATGAATTGTACAGAAATGTGTTAATTTTTTCAATACAGAATTTATTTTATTTTTTTTAAGTTTTAAATTAATTTATTGTTCTTCAATTCCAGTTGTCTCCATTTTCTCCCCACCTCTCTACCCCACCCCAGCCAAACCCACTTCCCTCCCTTCCTTCTACCCTTCCCCATGGATTTGTCCATGTGTCCTTTAAACTAATTCCTGAAACCCCTTGTCCCCACTATCCGTTCCCCCTCCCTTCTGACTATTGTTAGATTGTTCTTAACTTCAATGACTCTGGTTATATATTGTGTGCTTTTTTTCTCTTGTTGATTATGTTCCCGTTAAAGGTGAGATCATATGGTATTTGTCCCTCACTGCCTGGCTTATTTCATTTAGCATAATGCTCTCCAGTTCCATCCATGCTGTTGCAAAGGGTATAAGCTCATTTTTTCTCTCTTCTGCATAGAATTCCATTGTGTAAATATACCATAGTTTTTGGATCCACTCATTTGGTGATGGGCACTTAGGTTGCTTCCAGTACTTGGCTATTGTAAATTGTGCTACTATGAACATTGGGGTGCATAGGTTCTTTTGGATTGGTGTTTCAAAACTCTAGGATATAAAATCAGAAGTGGAATTGCTGGGTCAAAGGGCAGTTCCATTTCTAGTTTTCTGAGGAAATTCCATACTATTTTGCACAGTGGCCACACCAGTCTGCATTCCCACCAACAGTGTACTAGGGTTCCCTTTTCTCCGCATCCTCTCCAACATTTGTTTGTTGATTTGTTTATGTTGGCCACTCTGACGGGTGTGAGATGGCACCTCACTGTGGTTTTAATTTGCATCTGTCTGATGGCTAGTGATGCTGAGCATCATTGCATATGTCTCTGGGCCCTCTGTATGTCTTCCTTGGAGAAGTGTCTCTTTAAGTCCTTTGCTCATTTTTTAATTGTTTGTCTTCCTGGAGTACAGTCATGTGAGTTCTTTATATATTTTGGAGATCAGGCCCTTGTCTGAGGTATCATTGGCAAATATGTTTTCCCATACTGTTGGTTCTCTTTGTAAATTGGTGCTGTTTTCTTTAGCCATGCAGAAGCTTTTTATTTTGATGAGATCCCATTTGTTTATTCTTTCCTTTATGTCCCTTGCTTTAGGGGACATGTCTGTGAGGATGTTGCTGCGTGGAATGTCTGAGATTTTCCTGCCAATGTTTTCCTCTAGGACTTTTATGGTATTATCACTTATATTTAAGTCTTTTATCCATCTTGAGTTTATTTCTGTGTGTGGCGTAAGTTGGTGATCAAGTTTCATTTTTTTGCACGTAGCTGTCCAGATCTCCCAACACCATCTGTTGAAGAGGCTCTTTTTGATCCATTTTATGTTCCTGCCTCCTTTGTCAAATATTAATTGACCGTAAAGACTTCAGTTTATTTCTGGGCTCTCTGTTCTGTTCCATTGGTCTATGTGCCTGTTTTGATGCCAGTACCAGGCTGTTTTGATTACAGTGGCCTTGTAATACAGTTTGATATCAGGTATTGTGATCCCTCCTGCTTTGTTCTTCTTCCTCAAAATTGGTGCAGCTATTCGGGGTCGTTTATGGTTCCATATAAATTTCTGCAATGTTTGTTCTATATCTGTGAAATATGTCATGGGTACTCTAATAGGGATTGCATTGAATCTATAAATCACTTTGGGTTGTATGGCCCTTTTGATGATGTTAATTCTTCCAATCCATGAACATGGTATATGTTTCCATTTGTTTGTGTCTTCCTTAATCTCTTTCTTCAGTGTTGTATAGTTCTCTGAGTACAGGTCTTTACTTCCTTGGTTAGGTTTATTCCTAGGTACTTTATTTTTCTTGTTGCTATACGAAATGGGATTTTTTTTCCTGATTTATCTTTCTGTTGTTTCATTGTTGGTGTACAAGAATGCCTTTGGTTTCTGAGTATTGACTTTGTATCCAGCTGTTTTTTCAAATTCATTAATTAGGTCGAGTAGTTTTTTGGTGGAGTCTATAGGATTTTCCATGCACACTACCATGTCATCTGCAAAAAATGTCAGTTTCGTTTCCCCCTTTCCAATTTGGATGCCTTTTATTTTTTTTTTTCTTGTCTGATTGCTGCGGCTAGGACTTCCAGTACTATGATGAATAGGAGTGGTGAGAGAGGGCATCCTTGTCTTGTTCCTGATCTTAGTGGGAAAGCTCTAAGTTTTTGTCCATTGAGTATGGTGTTGGCTGTGGGTCTCTCATATATGGCTTTTATTATGTTGAGGAATGCTCCCTCTACTAGCACTTTGCTGAGTGTTTTTATCATGAATGGTTGCTGTACCTTATCAAATGCTTTTTCTGAGTGTATTGATATGATCATGTGGTTTTTGTCTTTGCTTTTGTTTATGTGGTGTATTGTGTTTATTGATTTGTGAATATTGTACCATCCTTTCATCCCTGGGATGAATCACACTTGATCATGGTGTATGATCTCTTTAACATATTGCTGGATGTGGTTTGCCAATATTTTGTTGAGCATTTTAGTGTCTATGTTCATCAGCAATATTGACCTGAAGTTTCCTTTGTTTGTTATGTCTTTATCTGGTTTTGGGATTAGGATGATACTGGCTTCATAAAAGTAGTTTTGGAGTCTTCCATCTTCTTGAATTTTTTGAAATAATCTGTGGAGGATGGGGGTTACCTCTCCCTTAAATGCTGTATAGGATTCTGTGAAACCATCTGGTCTAGGGCTTTTGTGTGTTGGAAGCTTTTTGAGTATTGTTTCAATATTATCAGGTGTTATTGGTCTGTTCAGGCTTTCTGCTTCTCCTTCATTGAGTTTTGGAAGGTCATATTTTAATAGAAATTTTTCCATTACATCTAGGTTTTCACATTTGTTGGCATATAGTTCTTCATACTAATTTCTTAAAATCCTTTGTATTTTGGTGCTATCAATTGTAGTCTCCCCTCTCTCATTTCTGATTGTGTTTATTTGTTTCCTCTCTCTATTTTTCATGATGACCCTGCTTAAGGGCTTGTCGATTTTGTTTATATTTTCAAAGAACCAACTTCTGGATTCATTGATCCTTACAATTGTGCTTTTAGTCTCTATGTCATTTAATGCTGCTCTTGTCTTGGTTATTTCCTTCCTTGTACTTGCTCTGCGTTGTCTTTGTTGTTGTTCCTCGAGTTCTTGTAGGTGTAGGGTTAGGTTGTTTATTTGAAATGTTTTTATTCTTTTTAGGTATGCCTATATCATTATGAACTTCCCTCTCAGGACTGCCTTTGCTGTGTCCCATAGGTTTTGGATTGTTGTGAGTTCATTTTCATTTGCTTCCAGAAAATTTTTGATTTCTTCCCTAATCTCATTCTTCACCCATTCATTGTTTAATAGCATGCTATTCAATCTCCACGTTTTTTAGTGTTTGTTTTTTTTTTTTTTTTCCTTGAGATTTATTTCTAGTTCCAGTCCCTTGTGGTCAGAGAAAATGCTTGATATGATTTCAAATTTCTTGATCTTGTTGAGGCTTGTTTTGTGTCTTATCATATGGTCTATCTTTGAAAATGTTCCATGTCCATTTAAAAAGAATGTGTATTTTGCTTCTTTGGGATGAAAGGCTCTAAATATTTCAGTTAAGACCATTTCATCTAGGGCATTATTCAATGCCACAATATCTTTGTTGATATTTTGTTTGGAAGATCTGTCCAACTTTGACAGTGGGGTTTTAAATTCCCCTACTATAATTGTTTTGCTGTCAATATCTTTCTTGAAGCCCTCCAAGATTTTCTTTATGCATTTGGGTGCTCGCATGTTGGGTGCATATATATTTACAGTGTTTATGTCTTCTTGGTGGATTCTTCCCTTGACTATAATGAAGTGACCTTCAAGGTCTCTCTTTATGGCCCTTTTTTTGAAGTCTATTTTGTCTGATATGAGCATTGTGTGTACCCCTGCTTTTTTTTTTTTTTTACCTTTCCGTTTGCTTTGAAAATTTGTTTCCAGCTCTTCACTTTCATTCTGTGTAGGTCTTTTGTCCTGAGATGGGACTCTTGCAGGCTGCATATGTGTGTACCATGCTTCCTTATCCATTCTGTTATTCTATGTCTTTTGACTGGAGCATTTAATCCATTTACATTTAAGGTTATTATTGATAGGTACTTATTCATTGCCATTTTTTCATGCCTGTGTTCCTGTCTTGCTCTCTCTTTTCCTTCCTTTCCTTAAAGTAGTCCCTTTAGCATCTGTTGCCAAGCTAGTTTGGTGGAGGTGTGTTCTTTTAGACTTCTTTTGTCTGGGAAGCTCCTATTTGGCCTTTTATCTTGATTGAGAGCCTTGCTGGGTAAAGTAGTCTTGGATGAAGGCCTCTGGTTCTCATTACTTGGGATACTTTTTGCCATTCTCTTCTGGCTTGGAGCATTTCCATTTAGAAGCCAGTTGCTAGCCTTATTGGGGGGTCCCTTGTATGTTACTTCCTGTTTCTCCTTTGCTGCCTTTAATATTCTCTTTGTGTTAGAATTTTGCCATTTTAATTATGATATGTCTTAAAGTGGGCCTCTTTGGGTTCCTCTTGATTGGGGTTGTCTGTGATTTCTGGATTTGCATGACTTTTTTTCTCATCAAATTACGGAAATTTTCCATGATTACTTTTTGAAACACATTTTCTATCCCTTGTTCTTCTCCTTCTGGTATCCCTAGTATATGGATATTATTACGTCTCATGTTGTTGTGAATTTCCCTTAACCCCTCTTCATTCTTTCTGAGCCTCTTTTCCTTTTCTTGCTCTTTCTGAGTGGTTTTTTCTACCTTGTCCTCCAGGTCACTGATCTGATCCTCTACTTCATGTAGCCAGCTTTTGATTCCTTCTACTCTGTTCTTCAGTTCAGAAATGTATTCTTCATTTCCTCTTGGTCGTTGTTGATAGATTCTATTTCCTTTTTCATGTTGATATAGTTTTCAGTGAGTTCATTGTACTTTCCCTGTAATTTTTGGTAATTCTGTGTGAGCTCATTAATCTTCCTTACAACCAATGCTTTGAACTCAATATCTGATAGTTGACTTGCCTCTTTTTCATTTAGCATTGTTTTTTAGTCTTCCCCCTCCCTTTCCTTTGGGGATTATTTCTTTGTCTTCCAATTATTTGTGAGAGTGTTCCTCTTAGCCTCTGCTTCTTAAGTTGCTTTGGTCTGACCCCCTGGGTTTATGGTGTAAACTTCTGTGGTATAATACCTGTGAGATTCAGTGGTACAAGTCCCTGTGTTTTCCCAATCTTACTGATCTTGGTCTGTCATTTATGTTGGCTCTGTGTATATCTTTGGTTTTTGGTTCTTGTTGAGTCTTTCTTTCGTGGGTCCTTCCCACCAGCTGGTTAACTGAGGGTCAGTCTGTCCACCACCTCTGTTGTTCAGGGGTGGGCTGATTGTGTTGGAGCTGGGTTTTCCACATGTACAAAGTTTTCAGGCTTTTCTCTTGCTCTTGTTCAGTTGTTCTGAATAATTTCTTCACTATTTAGTTGTATTTCCAGATAGGTCCTGGGTTGATTTAGTGTGAGTTCCACTTCCTCCTTCACCTTCTTCTGTTCTTAGCTGTTGGTGGATCCTTTGTTGGTGGGTTTCTTCTTCCCAGAGGTATCCTGTTGTTCACAGCTTCTACCTGCTCTTTTTTGTGTTAGGTTGTAGGGGGAAGGCGAAATTGTTTAAGACAGCAGAAGTGTATTTTATGATATTTAAAGTATCAGCCCTTAGAGAAGAGATAGGAGATCCTTTGGATATGTATAGTGTTAACCGTGATAATTCACCCACCTAGCCACTTTTTAGAAATGCTGGAAAGAAGATAAGTCTCTTGTTGTGAGGAGGAAAGATTGTGAGTTGGATCTAGAAAGCTGTGAGCTTGTGGGAGGTCAGATTATGAGGTAAAGTGAGAATAAAGGGTAGAAAATAGGTGTAATATGTGAGAGAATAGGGTTAACCACACCACTTATAAAGCTCAGGAAACAGTGAAGTGAGCTGAGATCTGCGAGAAGTTCTATGTCATATTTACAGATGTATGGAACAGCTGTTATTTACGATAGTAATGGAGCAACAATCATATGACAGAATCTATGTGATCTGGATAACTAGAATAGGGAGTATAGGTCCTAGAGTAGTGTGCTAGTGGAACACAAGTGAAGTGAAAGACAGTTAATAAACAATACACTATGAAAGGGAAAACTAGGGGAAACCAAACAATGCAAATTAACCAGCCAAGCGAACAATACTAAACATATAGAAGAGAAATACACAATTACTAATAAAATGAGTGATGTAAGAATAATGAAAAAATAATAATACAAATATACAATAACTTGCAAGTTCTCTGGAGTAGCAAAGTGAAATTTGTTGCACTGTCTCAGCTATTGGGATGCCCCCTCTTTGTGTCCAACTCTGGTCTTTTCACAGTTTCAGGTTTTATTGTCTCACTTGTGGGAATTAAAAAAAAAATAAGAAGTAAGGAAGAAGAGATATAAAGGAAAAGAGGGACAGAATAGAACAAGAAAGAATGAAAGAGAGGAAGAAGACTTTAGAAGAAAAAATTGTAAACAAAATAATAATAATAAAGAGTTACTTAAAAAAAAAAAGTGTCCTCCTGGCTTGAAACTGGCCAAACAGTTTTGCTGGTCTATTTGGCTGAAGTAGACTCAGGGGGCTCAGTTTAGCTCTTCTCTGTTCCCACCCAGCACTGGGCCAGCCTTCAGCTCAACTCTCCAGCATCCCCTGGTTCCACAAGTTCAAGCATGCACCCTCCTTGGGTCTAGAAGGCAGGGCCTTCCTGTGGTGGGCACTCTCCCTGATGCCTTTGATGTGTGCCTGGAGGCCTTCAGAGATACACACTCTCCCCAGTGCTTCGGATTTGGGCTCGATGCCCCCCACACCCCCTCAGGAGCACCAGGTGGCCGGGTGGAGGGGAGACTGGAGCTACTGCTACAGGACAATTCCCCAAACTGCCCCCGAGGGTCTTTTTCTTTTTGAGAAAATCCTCGTGCTCAATCCTGCCGCTCCATACAAGGAAGGGCCTGTCCTCTCCAGCCCACCTCTCCAGCTAGACCACAGACTATTCTGGTCAGGGTCTGACACAGCCCAACTCTCAACTCTCCCAAGCTGATGCCCACAGTCTCAGTGAGTTTACCACTTCATCCTTATTCCCTTCCCTGCGACTTCAAGCAACCAGGCCCCTCTCGGTGCTGCTCAAACCTTGTTTGGCAGGAGAGGGAGCTGTTGACCCGGCTCTTTCCCAGGAGTCCTGCAGCAGGCCTGGTGGGCACGGGCCTGGGGCTACAGTTGCCCTGGTCCCTGTACTGGTCCCAGGGACCTTATTGTCCTGAAGCAATCCCCTTACCATCTGTTTTTTCAGTGTCTTCTATACTTTTTGGTCTCTTATCTTCATAAATGCTGGGGTACTGTTGGCTGTTCACTTTGTTCCTCAGTAGATCTAGTAGGTGTTTCGCCCATGTGCAGGGGGAAGTGGACTCAGCTCCCACCTATCTTGCCACCATCTTCCCAATCCACTGTCCCATTTAACTTTAAGTGGCAAGATAGATCTGGCAAAGTAAATTGGAAGGATGGATGAAAGCAGAAATAGTGATAGTCAGAGAGGAAATGAGCAAGGAGAAGGAAAGAAGAATTTCAAGGCCATTCTGGATTTTTAAAACAGAACTTTAAACAATGTAGCATTCTACGTGTAGCTGAGATAAAACAGTAGCAGAAGACACGTAAGTTTGATTTGGGTAGCTATCAAAGACTGAATGTTTCCAAGCAAAGGTTCTAGGATAACACCACCATAATCTGAAAAAAAAAAAAGGATAATTATAAAGCTATGAACTATCTTCATATGCATGCTGTTTTTTTGCAACAACTCTACAGTTCTAGCCAAACATGAAGATAGGTAAAAACAATTAGTTAATTCATAATATGACAGCATTAATCATAAAGTGGTTTAATATTGTATTTGAGACTCTATCAGACAAAACTTCCTCAGTGCTTTTAGGTTTTCCGTGTACCTCCTCCATGTACATACAAAGTGGCACAAGATTAAAAAACATAATAAAATGATGTAGTCAGTACCTAGTAGGTAAAAGTATTTAATAAATATTTTATAAAAATTAAATATAGACCTGGGAAAATAGTGTAGAATTGACTGAAAAATTAAAGCGATGGTGTTTTTTTAAAACACAAATATATTAAGTTGGGGTGATCAGGATAATAACAGAGGAATGTGTAAGAGTGATAGAGTTATGCTGAAAAAGACAAGGATTACAGATTATGACGATATATACATTTGTGTGAAATAATGTAAAGAATAACATCAAACTGTTCAAGCATTCTGCTTCATTGAGTACAGTTATACAAAGTCATGAGCACTAAGTGATGGCATCGGATATGAAGTCCTGCAGAGTTTAATGTTCAATGGGTTGTATTTTCTGTAAAATTATTAATATGTCCACTAAACCTATTCACGCTGAACACTTAGGAATTATCTTTGATTCATCCCTGTCCCTCGCACCCTAAATCCAATACCTCTGAAATTTCTGTAGACTTTACTTCCAAATATATCCCAACTTTGTCCACTTATGTGTACCTCTACAACTGTCACCATTGTCTAAGCCACCTTTATCTGGAGCACTGAAATATTCTCCTCGCTGGTCTCTCAGCTTCCATTTTTGGCCACCATCAATCCAACTGACAGCTCTAGTGTCCTTTTTAAAACATAAATCAGTCCATGTCACACTGCAGCAGAAACCTCTTCAATGGCTGCCCATTGCATCTAGCGTAAACTCCACACTCCTTATCCTGACCTACAAACCCCTCCCTAATGTGGACCCTGGCTCTCTGACCCCACTATGTTCCAGTACACTGCCTTCTTTCTGTTTCTCCAACACTCCAAGCTCACACCTGCTTTTTTGCCTTATACGTCTGTTCTTCTGACTGGAATTGTTCCTTTGATCTTTGCATGGTTTAGCTCCTTTTCGGCATTTGCATCTCAGAACAAATGTCCTCTCCTTTGAGAGAAGCCTTCTGTGATCACCCAACACAGTTATATTCTTTATCATATTACCCAATTCCATTTTTAAAACAGCACTTTTCATTACCTGATATTGTCTTATGCATGTACTTAGTTGGCTACCCTCTATTAGAATATGAAATCCATGAAAGTAAAGACTTCTAAAACACTATCTGGAACATATCTGACTTGTGATAAATATTTTTAAATAAATGAATGGGGAAAGGGATAAAAACAAATACTTATTTAATAATTTAAATTGATGTTAAATTATTAAGATGTTTTGCTCTAAGAGCACAGTAAAGTTTTCTCTCTGGATGGTTCGAAATAAAGAACCACCCAAATATACAGAAATTGGAATGTATATGTCTATCATCTTTCTCCTGGTCTCAGAAACATTAGAAATCACTTCTCCCTAGCCTCTTTTCAAAAGAATAAACAAAGATAAACAGGATTAAATAATCACATGAAAAGTAAGTTTCAGAAATGAGACTAAAACACACCTTTCCTAAGTTCCAATATAGCATTCTTTCCACATCTTCCTTATTACTATAAATTAACATTCTGGTCCTTATCAATATCTTACACTGATAAGGACCAGAATGTAAGGACCAATATCTGGTCCTTAATGCTTCTACTATAGCATAACAAATCTTTTTTTTTTTTTTTTTAGTTTTTATTGTTATTCAGTTACAGTTGTGTGTCTTTTCTCCCCATCCCTCCACCCCACCCCAGCTGAACCCACCTCCCTCCCCCACCTCCACCCTCCGCCCCGATTTTGTCCATGTGTCCTTTATAATAGTTCCTGCAATCCCCTCTTCCCACTGTCCCCACCCCACTCCCCCCTGGCCACTGCTAGACTGTTCCCAACCTCAATGTCTCTGGTTGTATTTTGTTTGCTTTTTTCTTCTATTGATTATGTTCCAGTTAAGGGTGAGATCATATAAGAAGGTTTACTAGCTAGTGAACAGGCCTAATGAATTAAAGAAAGAAGTTTGACTTATGAGCATGTGGTTTGCTATGTATGAGTACTTAAAATTGTAAAACAAATATAAATCACACATGTACAATCTTCATGAAATATTAACAGTTAGCAAGCTGAATAATGACACCTAGAAGTTAGACATGTATTACAATACAGTTGTTAAAAGTAATTTGTAACATTGTCACAGATGATGATTAATTTTTAACATATTACACTTTCAATTCACAGAAAGATTTTGTATAGTAAATCAGTTTCAACTTCAAGTAATATAAGTTTAAAGAAATATTTCTCTTCTATTGGGCATGCTTTTATGTTTGGCATAAGCCTATAGTTTTAGTAAGTATTTTTTAACTTAGAGTCAGAAAACCAAAAATTAAACTTTTCCTGCATGTCCGAAAATTTCCAAAATTGATTTGTTGAATTAATAATAGTTTAAAAGATTTCCAGATCACATGATGCTTTCACATTTATATGTCAAACTTTTTAATTGTACAAATATCCTAAAACTCACAATTAATGGTTATAACAGCCTCTAGAGCATATACATTACAAAACAGGAGACTGTGATCCTTCTATCCTCCAGCACATTCTTTTGGGTTTAAAATGGATGAGATAAAGGAGTCACAAGCTATGAGAATGTGACATGTATGCATTTGCTAATCAAGCCAAACTATTAAGTAACTAACAGAGGTAGACCATGCAGGCAGCATGAAAAACAATCGATTATCCCTGTACTCAAAAAATTTACAACCTTGTTGATGAGGAAAAAAAAATGTACACTACAAGCCACTATTATATTTTACACACATATACAAAGAGGGTAAAATCAGAGAGAACAAACAAACAAGATAAAAGTAAGTCTTCCCTGATACTATTAGGTACTGCAAATAGGGTTTCTCAACTTACATGTCTCACTTTTTGGAGTGCTGTCAGCTTTGATTCTATAACACCTCAAAGATTCCAGAGGAGTGATGAACCATGTGACAAAAGTCTTCAGGTGGACCTTGAAGCTATGTTTAAAGAAATCTTTTTCAGTAGGTAAAACATTTTGTTCAGATTTGTTTTTGTTTTTTTAATTCTGAAAACACCAATTTCATTTTCCAAGGGACACCTTTTTTCAGATGCAAATATAACTATTTCTTAAACCTTCTATTCAAATGTTAACATTATTCCTTTCTGAATGCTAATTAACAAAAGGAAGGAATGGCTTATGCTCAGTTCCAGATTTTCAATCAATGTGAAATACTGATGTTTCCCTCTTGGGACCAGATTTTTCTTTAAGGTATCTTTTCTTTGATTGTAAAATTTATCATATATACAGAAGAGTATATAAAAGGCATGTGCAGTTCAAGTAATAACTACATACTGAATGCCCACATAAGCATCACTCCGATTAAGAAATAAGACCCCAGACTCATAGAGAGCAGGATGACAGCCATTGGTGGGGGGGCGTTGGGGGAGGTTAGGGGGCGGGAGGGATTGAGCAAAAAGGAGAATGGACTCATGGACATGGACAACAGTGTGGTGATTGTGGGGCTGGGGGGCGGTATAAGGGGGTTAAATGGTAATGGGAAAATACAATAAAATTTTATGAAAAATAAAAAAATTAAAATAAAGTAAAAAATGAAATAAGATCCAAGGTATTTTTCACAGGCGGGGAGCAGTTTACTATGAGACACAGTCTAAATTTCCTTGCTGTTCCTTGATCTAAAATAAGAGTTTTTCTTCCTTATTTCTCTATTGATTCCTTAGTCCCAAATTTGGAAAAGGTCCAGGAGTAAATAAATAAGCAAAAACATTCTACTTTCTAACTTGTGAACCCAAATTAATTTTTTTACATAATAGCTCATAATGCTCCCAATAGTGTATTTAAGGGGAAAAGGGAACATATAATAAACTAATAATGAAACAATTTAAACTTAGTATGCTCCTGATGTTTTCATAATTAGGATTTATTGTCCTGTATTGTTACTATTTTTAATAAACCTCATGTGAAAAAGTTTGACAAAGGAGGAATGCTTAACAAGCATAAACAGGATGGGGGAAAAAGGCATACAACTGTAACTGAATAACAATAAAATTTTTTTTAAAAAAACAAGCATAAACAAAATGTAGTCTCTAACATTACTCTCAAGTGCAGTGACCCTAGATATGGAAGAAGGGCATTAAATGGTATTTCATTATTAAAAAAATAATAATACACTGTCTTCCGGGATCATCACCTTATGCAGTACTTCACATTTTGGTAAAATTCTTCATTCAACAAGGAATTACTGAGTTCAATGCAGTACTAAGCACCCTGAAGCAGTGAACAAAAGTAGAAAAACATAATCCCTGCCTTCAGGGGGGCTTACAAAATAATGAAGCAGATAAACCATCCACTAATGATGCAACTGAAAAGTACTCACAGTCCATAAGCAATTGTCTGATAGTACAGACTGAATGCAGAAAGTCATGAAACTTAAAATGATTAAATTTCAAAAGTCGTTTGTAAGGTAGTTGTTTTGAACTTAGAACACATCCTATCAGCAGAAATGTTATAAATTTTAACTGAATTTATAGATCTGCCAAAAAAATTCATTTGATTCACAACATATGAAAATTCTATCTGTATATTTGATAAATATAGAAATAGGTTTGTAAATATATCTGGACATATTTTGAATCTTAATGGTTGAGAAAAAAACATATTTAATCAAAACAGGTAGATACAGATTTTTTTTGAAGATTCTGTAAAAGATCCCTATCAAGAGTACTTGTGTTTGATAAGGTACCACTAACTCAACTTCAAAAGATATATATATATTTTTTTATTTCCATTCACCCATTAAACAAGTATTTATTGAGGCTCTATACTATGTGTCAGGCACTATTCTAGTCACTAGGAACACATGGTGAATGCACTGGAACACATGGAGCTTACATTCTATTGGTGGGGAACAAAGTGCTGTGAAGAAGTGATGTGTTCTTCCTTGATAAAGGTTTATCATAACCATTACTTTATGTTTATGGTCAGCATTAGTTTTATATTTATGACCCAATATGATCACTGTTGAAATATCTCTGTGTTCCCAAAAGGAACTAGAGAGAGGAGGGGAAATATAGGATACAGACATTTCCTGAGCTTTCTGACAACAACCCCAAGATGGGAAAGGGATATGTATGGGAAAATATTAGCTCAACTATGATAAATGAGAGAATAAAATGGGCATAATTCTTTGAGGAGAAAGAAGTATCAGGGAGAAGCCACCAAGTCTTGCCATCAGTCATAGGAAGTGTGAGCACCTGTTAAATGTAATCTGGAGGAGGCAGTCTGCAGTGGCCATTTAAACGTGTCTTGGACATTTTTTTCCTCTTTCCCTATTTTTCTCCTTCCCTTCCACCTTGTTCCCTCCCCTCCCCTTTCCTCCCTTCCCTTCCTTTCCTTCCTTCAATCAAACATGTACTGGTTATTTTTCAGGCACTGTACTAAGCATTAGGGATACAAAGGTGAATATTAAATAGTACTAGTCCTGGTCCTCATAATGTTTAGTCTAGAACAGTGTTCCCAACTCATGGATTGGTTATCTCCAGGGGTAGTACTTTTAACTACTTAACAACCTACCAATCAGAATGTATGCCAGTCAAGGTTCTAGAGTAGGGTCCTGGAAATCCACTGCTGTGCCTGTAGTTAACCTTATTGCGGTTGAACAGTGGAGAGGTAGGAGGTCCTGAAAGAGGGTCTGACATAGCCAGGACATTAGGTGAGTAAGACCATTTCCAGCAGGGATGTGGGGAGGGTGGTTGTGGAAAGTTCAGGGCATTCGCTATTTACCAGGTGGTAGAAAAGTATTAGTCATTTTAAGAATTTTTGCTGTTTAACAATGCTATGAATATGTAAATGAATAACAACTTAATCCTTAGCTCTATGTACAATACATGCGATGATTAGGAAAATTGGGCAGTGGTTGTAGTGAGATTATGTGAGTAAGAGAAGCTTAGTCTTGAGGAAGATGATTGACATTAATTGGTGATTGGGAAGGGGAGGATATTCAGACATGAAAAATGGCCTAAGTAACAGTGGAAATAAAGTCATATGCAAAATACCCTAAAGATACCAATGTATCTGTAAGTGTGGGCAGTAAGAATGTATTGTAATAGAGTGAGGTGTGATTGGGAAAAATGGAAAAATAGGTTGTTTGCAGCAAGGGAGTGAGAAAGGATATTGATTGTGGTGTCAATTGGGAAGAGGGAAACATATGCTGGGGTTAGGAGTTTAGTTCTGACAGAGGAGAAAAAAGAGGAAGGGGGACACTTTATACAACCTTGAAGAGAAAATGGTATAATGCGAGAGAAATATAAGGGAAAATATTCTATTGACTATAGAGATCCCGAAGAAGGGTAAGGCCAGTTTAAGAGGATACTTCAGCAAACCTGGTAGAGTTGATTAGGTCATGGACCAGGATCTAATAGTGACTGGAAATGAAAGAAAGACTTCAAACTGACAGATATTGCAGAGCCATGTGAGGAGTAAAGAAAAAGGAATTGATGATAACCATTGTACATATTACATCTTGAATATGATAGCTGGTTGTCTAAACATCCAAAGGGAACTGCAAGTCTCTAATACTAATTCCTTTAAAATACTAAATTTAGCCATGTAAAGATCCTATTTAATTTACAAAATAAGGATTCTCATTTTTGAAGACAAGGCAGTATGAACTGATAATGTTTTCAACACTAAGAACAAGGCTGCTATATACCAATAAAGAATAGCATAAAGCTAAATTTTTTATTGTTCATTTATATTAACATAGAAAATGTATGTGGCATGAAATCATGGAAAGTTACCTGAAATACGCTAAATTTTATTGTTTTTATTTTTAGTTTACTTTCTAAAAGTCATTTTGAAATCAAAGTTTTATCTTTCAGAGGTGGGAAGAAAAGCTTGATTTTTAACTGAGTTAATTTTCAGTTGTCTTCTAAGATAACAGGGAAAGGAAGCTTTAGGAGCCTAATTAAACTATGCATTTGCTCTAATTACTTTAGCTGCAGACTGCATGGAAACAAACGCAGCAAACAGCCCTTTCCCGTGTGCAGCAGTGAGGCATCTGAGGGTAGCTTTCTCCAACAGAGATTTTGAGTAGCACAGGAGGAAAGATGCTGAGACGCAAAGCCATTATCTGCAAGCAGTGGCTGCAGCCACAAATCACAGGGCTGCCGAAATTCCTGCATAGTGCAGAAAACATTGTTCATCGTCTATGATTTTATTTACATCTAAATGCAGAGAAAGCAATCATCATCACTAGCATCATTGTTGAATATCAAGGAAGGCACATTTTCATCAACATAATTGGATGTTAGCCCACAAAAACTATAGAGTTATTACTTAAAGGACAATTTATATATTGGGCAAGAATAATAGTGCTTTTATACTGGTTACTTTTTCCTCTTAGGCTTTATTTTCTTAAATAATGTCCATACTTAATGCAACAGTTTAATATTTAAGGTAAGCAAATCCCTACATCTACTATCTATTTTTATTTTAGTTAAGTGGAGTTTAGAATACTGATAATCATGTATGTGAGGAAGAAAGAAGAGTTTTTATTACTACTGACTACTCAATTAGTTAAACAACTGCTTTCTTGAAACAGGAGTCACAGGACACTCCTTTCAAAGGCAAACCCCTTTAAAGGCATATTTCTTCACGAGATAGAAACTGGTTTAAAAATACTGTGGCTGTGTTTGTTCATTTACCTTAATTTCCAGGTGTAAAATACCAGCTGAAATGCTTTTCCCTGCACCCCCTAAGCTAAACTGGCAAACAAATAAGAAATATTGCTGGTTGTATTACTTTTAATCAGTTTTAAAAATGTTTGAGATTCTTGGTTCAGAGCCCAAACTTCACAGAAATTATAACTAGATATGGAAAAGAACTTTAGCTTTTTGGGGTAACTTGTCCTAAATATAAAAACAAACAAAAAAAAAAGGATTAAGAGGACTCTACAACCAAAGAGTAGAACATTAAAGCAACCATGTGGTGAGTTCAGCCCAGATACAAAGTCTGGACTTTTTGCCTAAACCATCTAGATGTCTGTACGAGCCCTCCACTTTATTTTGCCCTAGGAAACCTGACCTAAACACTATTCTATATCATTAAGTTGTCCAGGAAGACGAAAGTTTAAATATATGTCAGACAAGCTGTAGCACCTGGTGCAATTCAGTAATGATGTTCTCTTCCAGACAGCTTCAGTGTTAAACAAATTTTAAAACTGAGATTTGGTTAACCTATGTAAAGAAAAAAGGTTATTATACCCACACATTCTCCCTGTTTACAAGTACTAATATTTGCCCAATTATTTTCTATTAGAGGAGATATAAAAAGTAAAATCCCCCTATGAAACATCTCACTGCATCTCTAATTCCATTTTGTTGCAGCAAAATAAAAAACTTTGAGTACAAATTACCAGCATTGTTAATATTTCACTGAAATTGTTTAAAATTGTTTTCACACTTCTTTTAAAAATACATTATCTAGTCCTAGAGGTTGACCCTAAAGTACAGAATGTCTTACAAAGTATTGTTTAAGAGTGCTACATAAAATTAACAAGTTTAGATGAACTTTTATAGTTTGCTGATATGAGAACAAAGTTTTCTCTTTACGATAGCATATAAACTTAAATATATAACAGTTTAAAAGAAGGCTGGAAATGACCATAGTGACATTTGTGTTTGTCAATAGCTCCCTTCTAAACTACACTACAAACCTCACTTTGCCAAATTTACACATCTTTCAAAATAGAAGAGAATCGAGTTTAAATGTGTTGGTTTTAATCAACAGACTGTGAAAAAACTTGCAACAAATATGACAAAGTTGTAATATCTTTATTATGTAAACAAGTCACACATAACCAGAAATAACACTAAGAATTCAATAGATAAGGTAAAGAACATGAAACACAAGATAATCTATTGTCAGCATATATATATATACATATAAAATATGTTTTTTTAACTCACTAGTAAACAAAAATGCAAATGAAAAGAATAGTGGAATACCATTTGATACACATTTTCAGTGATTTTTGAAAAAATAGGAATGCCCAATCTAGCCATCAGTGGGATGACAGGGAAAACTGATACAATATATTTTTTAAATAATGCACCAAATAGTTATACCCTTTAAATCAGTAATTCCATTCCTTGGTTTCCATCCCAAAGGAATAATTCTAAGCATTAAAACAAGCTATAGGTACACAATGTTCACTGCAGCATTACTTATAATTTTGAAAAAATAAAAACAACCTGAAAACTTCAAAGCAGATGGATGATTAAATGCACTAATACACAGCTGCCCGGAATATTTTACTGCATTTTAAATGATGTTTAGGCTCATCAGTAACACTATGGGAACATGTTATATAAGGGAAAAGAACAAGATGCAACATCACATACATTGCAAGCCTACCACTCTATATGGAAAATTCTACAAAGGCATGAGGATTTTAAAACCCATTGTTTTCAGTATTTTCCAAATTTTATATAACATGCAGTTTAATATTTTTCAATATATTTTAAAACATCATGTTTTTACTCAAAGCACTTGCAAATGTATTGCCTTGTTTTAAAAACATTTCTATCAAAAGCAAAGCTGGGCTTTGGAAAGACTTGTGAAATATCATACCTATTATTAAAATCTCAAATTATTTTATCCATTATCATTTTGGTTATGAGTATAGGGAATCTTCTACCTATGTGACTAGGCAGCTGAAACACATAGGTAGCAGGTCTAGTCAGGGCTTTCTCCGCATCCACATTCATTCTGTCTCTAGCCTCTTTGAGAAATCATGGCTGCTCCTAGCATCTGTGAATATACTGTCCTTACATACCTGTGGCAGCAGAGAGAATGTTATGATTGTTTCTAATATTTCAGGGACAACCAAAACCAATTTCTTTTTCACCGAATGGGAGTATCGGAAAGGAACCATTCATTGAAATATGTTTATTGTGATTCTGTTTCCAACAGAGAACAAATTCTTAAGAGATGTGGTTTATTTTATGATGCATACATTGCCTAGTTTACTTTTATATTTTATAAATAATATGCTTTGCAGCATCTACTCTAGGGCAAAGATGAACCAACATTTTATACTTTTAGAAAGGAATACCATGCATGCCTCACACCCCACTCCGTTCCCTGGGCCCAATTGGGTCTTTGCAACTGTGGTCACTCCTTTGACATTTTAATGAATATCGGCACATTTCCAAAAATCCTAGTGACAGACAAATGGAGGGGAGAAGAGAGGGGAGGAGAGAGTGGGAGACTGAGAAACACTTCAGGAGGTTGCACTTACACTCTAGCAGTTTTTCCAGAAGTGTGGGATGCAGTAGTTCTTATTTTTGTAGTGTAAAGTTGTAGACTGAAATTCGGCAAAAATCTTTTCTTGACGCGAGGGATGCGAAATATATTCTAGGATGTATATTCTGTATGATCCTTTGTTCTAGGTAGAAGCTTTTCTTCTAAAGTTTTTTGGGTTCGCTCAAGGAAAGAAAAACTTATTTTCAAATTCTCTTAAAGGTGCCTTTCAAAGCATCTCCCGCGAGAAAACATCACAGCAGTTCAACACTGGTGTTTTTCAGTAAGACTCCAATCTGATTTTTTTCCAACATGGCTGTATACTTTCCAGGCCCCCCAAATTTGTGCTTTCAGTCACCATTAATCAAACAGCCAGAAACACCATCTTTAGCCGACCTGCGTTTCCTGGGCTAGAAATGTGCTCTGATTAAAGGTTATATTCATTTCTAAGGCACCGCTGTTATGCCTATGCATTAGAGCCGCGGGCTTTGTCAGGGCTGGAGCAGGCTCAGGATTGCCTGCAGCGTGGTGGGCAGCAGGTCTGAAAGCCCTGGTCGTTAACAGTTTTCCAGGGGGATGCCCACACGTTCTCCCAAGACGCCCAGGGCGCTCACCATGAGCGGCCAGACTGTGACAGGAATAGGAAATTTATGTGGACAGGGAGAAAAAGAGGGTGCTCGGTTCTGTTCCTGGGTCACCGCGGCTCATGGATTTGCATGTGTTTATTACTACCATTAACAGCTACTTGGAAAGGGTTGTTTACAGCCTGAATGCGCGACAACCAGACCTCGGAGCTCAAACCGCGACCCAAGCCACGCCCCCTCGCCCTAAACTCCCCTCCTATCCGCCCATGTAATTCAGGGCCGCCTTCCTGCCAGACACTCCCATTGGCTCCCACCCCATCCAATGAGAACCTTGCAACAGTTTCACCTGGCTCCCATTTCCCAAATAAACAAACAAACTTTCCCGCTATTGTGCCAGCTCTCCTCCACCGAGCCGCTGGACAGGGTTGCGCTCTGCTCCCTCCCACAACCTCTAGCACCTTCCAGCCAATAGAGTTTGGTCCGTGACTCCGCCACCTGGCCGGATCACAGGCCACTTTTTCCTCCACCCCTCCCGGCCTTCTCCCGCCCTTCTGTGCTTTTGGGGACTCCTCTTTGGGCCTGGCTTGCCCAGAGGCCCCGCCTCCTCCCATAGGTCCCCCGGGACCCACAGGCCGGGAGATTCGCACAGACTGTCTAGGCTGGGTTGGAGGTGGCCCCGCCCCTCAAGCCTGCCGCCCCCTCCCGTGTACACTCCTGTGGACTGCAGCTCGCTCCGCAGCACTGTGCTGGTGTCTCGAGCTGAAGTGGCCGGCACGTGAGGCTGCGGTCACGTGTTGTTTTGCCCGCCGCTAAGTGCTTGGAGTGGAGCGGGCGGGGGCAAGGGCTGAGGTGGGAGGGGGCTGGGGCGGGCTGACCAGGGTAGACGCCCTCTTCTCCCCCAGCCCTCCCTCCCCAGAGCCCCCTCCCCCCTCACTCACCTTAAAACCATCACGCGTCACCATGGCGAGTTGCTCCTTCGTTCGAGACCGAGCGACAAGGAGACTGAGAACAGCAGCAACTACTGCGGTAGCTCTAGCTGCGACCACCCCACTTCTTTCCTTGGGAACCCCAACCGCACTCATTGGGACCGGGTCGTCTTGTCCGGGAGCCATGTGGCTCTCCACTGCCACTGGCTCCCGGTCACACTCCGAGTCCGATGAGGAGGACCTTCCCGTTGGCGACGAAGTCTGCAAACGCGGCTACCTGCGGAAACAGAAACACGGGCACAGGCGCTACTTCGTACTCAAACTCGAGACCGCGGATGCCCCAGCTCGGCTGGAATACTATGAAAATGCCAGGAAGTTCCGTCACAGTGTCCGCGCTGCTGCGGCTGCAGCAGCAGCGGCTGCCTCTGGCGCCGCGGTGCCCGCGCTCATCCCACCTCGGCGTGTGATCTCTCTGTACCAGTGCTTCTCGGTGAGCCAGCGAGCCAATGCAAGGTACCGACACCTCATCGCTCTTTTCACCCAGGACGAATACTTCGCTATGGTAGCCGAGAACGAGTCGGAGCAAGAGAGCTGGTACTTGCTGCTCAGCCGCCTCATCCTCGAGAGCAAACGCCGCCGCTACGGCACGCCGGGCGCCCAGCCAGGTGAAGAGCCGGGCGTGCTGGCGGCCGCAGCGGTGGTGGAGCCACCCTTCTACAAAGATGTGTGGCAAGTAATAGTCAAACCCAGGGGGCTGGGGCATAGAAAAGAGCTGAGCGGCGTGTTCCGGCTCTGTCTTACGGATGAGGAGGTTGTGTTTGTGAGGCTGAATACCGAAGTGGCGAGCGTGGTTGTCCAGCTCCTGAGCATCCGTCGCTGCGGGCACTCCGAACAGTATTTCTTCTTAGAAGTAGGCAGGTCCACAGTCATCGGTCCGGGGGAACTCTGGATGCAGGTTGACGACTGTGTAGTGGCTCAAAACATGCATGAGCTCTTTTTGGAGAAGATGAGAGCCTTGTGTGCAGACGAATACAGAGCCCGCTGCCGCAGCTACAGCGTCAGCATCGGGGCCCACCTGTTAACCCTGCTGTCCACTAGGAGGCACCTGGACATGATACCGCTCGAGCCCGGCGGCTGGCTTAGAAGGTCCCGCTTTGAGCAGTTTTGCCACCTCAGGGCCATCGGTGATGGGGAAGATGAGGTGCTCCTCACCAGGCGCTGCGTAACACCCCGCGAGCCTGTGCCTCACTCCAGGCGAAAAAATCTGCACCTGCCCAGATCGCGCAGGTCCAGAAGAGCAATTTCAGTGCCGGCCCACTTTTTTCGGCGCCTATCACCCAGTGCGGTGCTTGCCCCGCAGCCTGCAGAAGCCCCCAGGGACAGAGCTTGCCTTTTTTCTAAAACATCTGGTTCTGGTTCAGGCAGCTCTGTGGAAGAAGATAATCGTCAACGCCAAGAGGGTCAGGAAGGAAACACAGGCAACTACATGCCCATGAGCAACTGGGGCTCAAGAGGTGGCCAGGGCTCAAGTGGCCAAAGCTCAAGAGGAAACCAGTGCTTAGGCAGGGGGCAGGGCTCCGGAGGTGGCCAGAGCTCAAATGGTGGCCAGATTTCAAGTAGCAAAGGCTCAGAGAGCCAGGGTGCAGGAGGAAACCAGTGCTCAGGATATGGCCAGGGCTCCACAGGTGGGCACAGTTCAGGCAGTGGTCAGGAAGCTAGTGGTGGGCATGGCTCAGGTACTGGCCAGGGACCAGGAGATTGCCATGGCTCAGGTGGTGGCATGAAGTCTGGACTGGGCAAAAGCTCAGGAAGTGAGAAAGGCTCCGATGACAATGGTAAACATAAAAAATCTCTGAAGAAACGATCTTACTTTAGCAAAATTATTCAAAGCAAGCAACAGCAAATGCCATCACCTCCACCACCTCCACCTCCATCTCCATCCCAGCCAGCTGGAGCAACTGGTGGAAAAGGGAAATCTGGAGGAAGGTTCCGACTTTATTTTTGTGTTGACAGAGCAGCCGCAAAAGAATGCAAAGTAGCCAAAGAAGTCAAATATGCAGAGACCCCAGAAGGTGCAGCTTGTGGTCCCCAGAGAGCCAGAGCTTCTGTTGAAGATGAGGAAGACCCGTATGTGCCAATGAGGCCAGGGGTGGCTGCCCCTCTCGAAAGCTTTAGTGATTATATGCTGATGGCTCCTCAAAATGTTTCTACTTCAAGAAAGTGCCAGTCTCAATCCTCTTTTGAAGATTCAAGAGGGTACATGATGATGTTTCCCAAAGTGAGCCCACCACTTGCCTCAAGTCCTCCAAAAACACCTGATCCTGATAAAGAGGATGACTCTAAGGACAATGAGAGTGACAGTGATTACATGTTTATGGCTCCTGGAGCCGGTGCAATTCCAAAAAACCCCAGAAATCCCGAGGGGGGCTTTTCCTCCAAAAGTTGGAGCTCCTACTTCTCTTTGCCAAATCCTCTTCATAGCTCCCCGTTGGAACAGAGTGACCACAGTGAGTATGTGCCAGTGTTATCTGGAAAACTTCTGGGGAAGGGCCTAGACAAAGAAGCATCGTCTATTAGGGGCCCCAAATATGCAGCTTCAAAGCCTTCCATTGAAGGCTTTGAAGCTGCCCTTAAGTCATTCTCAAAACCTGGAGATGGGGGGTCACCTTCAAAGTCTTCAGATGATGGGTCCCCCAAGGACAAGGCTAAGAGACCTAACCGACTTTCTTTTATTACAAAAGGAAATAAAGTCAAGCCAAAACCACAAAAGCCCATACGTGAGCAGAGAGAGGCTGACAACTCTAGTGACTATGTCAACATTGACTCCAGTAAACGAAGTAGCAGTACACCAGCCCCTTTTACTCAAGGACTGCCACATTTGTGGGGCATAATTGCTAACCCCAGACAGTCAGCCTTTTCTCATTACATGAATCTTGAGTTCAGAGTGCCATTTCGAAATCCAGCAAATGTCCTCTCAAATATATTAAGAGCTATTCCAGGTGCCAACCGCTTCTCTCTGGACGGTGCTAGGTGGCCACTTCTGCCACTTTTTACCAGTGCTACAGGTAGCAGTGCTAATGAGGAAGGGTGTGAGTACATTGAAGTTATGTTCAACCCAGCAATGACACCAGCCTTGCCTTTTGCTGACCGTGCCATTCGCTATGATGCCGAAACAGGTCGAATCTATGTGGTCGACCCATTTTCTGAGTGCTGTATGGACATTTCTCTCTCCCCTAGCAGCTGCTCCGAACCACCACCTGTAGCTAGGCTACTACAGGAAGAACTAGATAGAAGACACCCACAAAGCCGTTCGCAAACTTTCTTTGCTTCCGCCAGAGCCTCTGTCTTGGCTTTCCCCACCGAGCGCCTGGAGAGAGACCTGTACGCCTCCTTAGCCTCCGCCACAGCTGTGGTCCTTGCGCCAACCTTAGCTACGGGCCGTGCTTTAGTCGCCGCCTCCGCCCTCACCGCAGCCCCGGGCCTGGGCGCAGCCCCCGCGGGCTGCGAGCCGGACGCTGGATTAAACTCTGCCTATCTCCGCTGGTTCCAACTTGTTGACAATGCTGCTGGTGCTGAAGCTGTAAGGGGTGCCCAGGTTGTTGCCGGTGGCTCAAACCCTAGAGCCCCAAACCCAGCTGCAGATCTTGCTGGCGGTGAGAACGAGGCTGGTGGGGGTACTGCTGCAGCTGCGGCTCCCACCCCACCATCTCACCGCCGAGGGCCGAGACCCCCCGACAGAGAAGATTCTGACAACAACACTTACGTGAGAAATGACTCCGCCAGACCTGAGGACAAGTAGTTCGACTATCCCCGAAGAGGTTGGTAATTTTAGAATTAATTTCCCTAAAGTTGATGGTTATTGCTTAATGAACCGATGCGCTATTATGTCTACGGTGTTTAGGAAAAGTGAGTTAATATTTCATTAGCTGATGCCTATTTAGCATGGAAAATAGAAGTCAGTTTTAATTATGCATGTAATACCCTCTGATGTTTGCAGAAAAACTTAAGTTTTAATCCAATCATTGCTGCTTTATCTGCAAAGTACCAATTATCACTTGTAGCATGATGATGCTTTCAAATATCCTTCCTCTATCCTTAACAATTTATGCAAATAGGACACCTTGAATTGAATCTCATGAACTTATTTTCAAACCAACAAGTAAAAGGTGTTTTTCTACAAATACCCGTAGTTAATTGCAGGAGTTTTAATAAGAACACAGAATATCAAGTAGTAATAATCAACTGTTAGCATTTAGGAGAGAATGACTTTCTTCCCTGAAAGTTACTTTTTAAAAAGTAGTCATCCTTATGCTACTATACTATGATTTACCAAGAAGATTAAATCTCAGTTGTTACCATGAATGTCTAGGGAGAACAAAGCATAAATAATTCAAAGCAACAAGTGATTAAAAGAAGAGCATATTTGGCTCCAGAATGTGTTTTTGTGTTGATTTGTTTTGTTTTTACACACAGGACAAATTGCCTCTCTCTATTAGTGACAGGCAAGTCACCTTCTCTGTGCTTTTTTATCTTCATGTAACTCTCCCCAAAGGGTATGGTGAAAGTTTATAATGGGTATGAATATTATTTCAAAGGTTTAAAAAAGGATTTAAAACATCTAATTGGCGTGTCTTTTGGGAAATCCAGGAGAGCAAGATGGTAAGGCTGAAGGAAGACCTGACCTTAAGGGCAGCCTACCTGGCAACAGTGAAGATTTTTAAAAGGGTTACTTCTCCAAAGGAAGAAATAAGGAAGAGTAGGAACTATTAGAGTTGAAAATAAGACTTTGAGTAAATCTGTGTATGTTGTGCAAGGTTGTTATCAGTGTGTCTGGAGACATTCTCAAGAAATGATTTCAGAAGATGATGTCTCCATAGTTTCAAGTGCCTTCCCTCTTTAGTAGAATGTGCTGCTTTCGCAATGAAGGAAAGGGGTGGACTGCAGCAGTTTTCATTCCAGTAGTCAGTTTAGTGAATATTTTTGCTCTGCTTGCTTTCTGGAATGCTTTTGTGATTGGATCTCTGCCCACTGTGCTTGATCAGGCAGAACAAGTCAGGGACTGATCACAACAGTCACCTAACAAGCTTCCTATTTAGTGCAGGTGTAACACTCCCACCCCTTCTCCCCCTGCTTTAGAGAACTTGCCATACAAATACTCAAATTTGCAGCACAGACACATGAAGGAGTGATCATTAAAAGGCCAAAAGGATGCTTTGGCCTGCCAGAGGGTTCCATTCACATGTCCTTTAAATTTGAGCCCCTCTCCATACATGTGCACAAACATGATCATCCCTATTACCCAAACCATGCATTTAAAATATAAATTCTATTTTCAAGAATTTAATTCATAATCAGCTTTTCAGGAACAGATCTATTTTATTCTCTAAAGTACATCTGAAAATTGGTCTCAAGTTACTATTTGAGCCTAACTGCTGAAGACACCCTTTGTGATACTGATGTAGGTGTTCCATAGCTACCTGTGTCCCTGTGGTATCTTGGAAAGAACAAGTTTTCATAAGAGGTTTGTCTATATTATCCAATATTTTTATATCAGTAAAGATTAAAATTATTGAAATCTTCTTAAATAAATCCTGACTTCCCAAGGATTATACAGATTCAATTATCATTATTTTAGCATAAGTTACTGATTTATAAATAACTTCACTTGACTTTGTAGCTATTTTAAAGAGTTAATGTTCTCTAAATATATTGTTCATTGAAGAAATTCCTAGCTTTACTTTTATTGAATGACTACAGCAAGGAGGCTGTGTTTCACAGAGAAGTTGGGGCTTAGGTTGAAACAAAAGAATGTATGTAGAAGCACTTTGGAACTTTAAAGCACTTTACAAATATATTTTTATTTTGTTGTTGGATTAACAATAAAGCAAAGTTTCAACAGTTTAATTTAGTTTGTTGCAAAAATTGTTGGTCCTGAGGATAATTCAGGGACATAACTTACTGACCTATTTAAAAGGAAGGATATAATAGAAAAAACTCACTGCAGGAATTGACTTGCTACCATTTTAATGTAAATAATATGGCAGAATGTTGTCTGTGAAGTAATAACAGGCTGGTTAATTCTGATGTGTTTTGAATATAAAGCTGTAGAATAATTTTCATCCATTTTTGCTTTCTCTTTACCATCCTATCAAACATTTAAAAATATAGTTTATATTAGAAAACAAACAAACAAACAAACGCCCTGGCTTATGTGGCTCCATGGACTGACAACTGGCCTGCAAACCAAAAAGGTTGCCAGTTCAATTCCCAGTCAGGGCACATGCCTGGATTATGAGCCAGGTCCCCAGTTAGGGGTGATTGATATTTCTCTCTGTCTCTTTCTCCTCTCTTCCCCTCTCTCTAAAAAAATAAATATATTTTTAAAAAGCTTTAACAAAGGAATAAAGGAACGGTCTTTATTAGCAGTTATGTATCTCAAAGGGTGATTTTAATTTATGGCTAGTGCTTAAAACAGTACCTGGCACGTAGTAAGTGTTGTACATGAATTATTATATAACTATTATCACTGTTGTTATTGTTACTACCTTTAGAAAGGCAAAGCTAAATTCAAGTTCTTTGTTCTCAAAATCCACTTTTCAGTTAATCTTTACGTTCATTTAATGTGGTTTATATGGTTGTTCAGAGCTGGGATCCTTATAGTTGGGAACTGTTTCAAACATGTTAAATATGGTGAGACTATAAGGCAATCTAGAGACTATAGATTTGTTCATGTAATACAAAATTAATATATAATATTATTTACCCACAGTCACATTGCATATAAATAGGTACTTTGTTCAAGACAAATAGAAAAAAATCACCCAGAAATATAATCTGAACTTGACCATTTTATAAATGAAGTAATTTAAAAAGTGTGAAGAGTTCCTATTTTATACACATGGGTTATAATCATTAGCATGTAGGAGGAGAATGTAGTTTCTTATATGGTTTAGTCTAACTCTTGGCCCACATATGAATTTTTGCCTTTTTTATTGTTATATCTGGTGTAGAATTTGAAATGACTTAAAGTGAAAAATTCACTGAGTTTTCAATTACAGAGATAGGTGAATAAGGACATCTATGGGAGGAGTGAGAGAATTGGTCAGCCAAATTTGCAATGTTATGATAACACTTGGTATTCAAAAACAAGGAAAATTGTAATAACTACCTTTTGAAATTTTAGACACTTATTAACATGAAGGAAGTGCAAGCTTCTTTTCAGTGTACTACTGCCAAATTCTCATCATAAATTTTAGGTGATGAGAGCAAATTGTGTTGCATTGGACTTATTATAAATAACTAAAGTCTCCGTATATCAGAGATTTCTCAGTCACCATTATGGGTCACATATTTTTGGCGACATTCACCTTCCCCCCCAAAAAAAATTGACAGTTGTTTGTTGTAGGGATATTTAACCTATAACAATTAAAGAGAAATTCATTCAATTAAAGTTAACTAAAATTGTTGGCAAACATTATCCATTTGTGTTCATTCTAACAGTGGCACTTCCCATGGTAAAAATGTGGGTTACCAGCAAAACATTTCTAAGCAAGGACTAGGACTTTAATTGAGCAGAGCAGAATATCAAACATGCATAAAAACCCAAACAAGATCTCTTGTTTTCTTTTCCCTTCTTTAATTGCCAAACATGAACTAAAATACTTGAGTCGTTGATAATGATCTATTGTGGGAATAAACTTGGGCTTCTTAGAGTGACCCCCAATTTTTTGTGTTGGAATAGATGAAGGTAACATAGGGAGAAATATGGAATATTGTGTGTGATTTAAAAGGGACTGTTAAATTGTCAATTTGTTGATTGAGGGAATGCTTTACAGTTGCATACTACCTTATAATTTGCAAAGTGCATTCACATTCATTATTTTACTTAGGGACAGTAGGTACTGTAACTGAAGCCAGTATTAAGAATTTCAAACAGGTTAGTGACAGAGCTGAAAATCAAACCCACACATCTGATTTCAAGCCCATTGCTCCATGCAGCTCATTACACTGCCCTTCAATCAAATGTTCAATCTGTTCTTTTCCTATTGATGAAAGATAATTATATAGTCAAGGATTGGGAAAAATTACAAGTTTTTGTGAATTTGGTAGTTGCGATTTTTTGGTAATTCATTCAGAGTGTTATAACTGAACCATCTGCCAGAGCTTGGATAACTTTCATTACATTGAACTGTTGGCCATGGCACTTAGAATAAAATAATTTTCTGAAATAGAAATAGCATGTGTATCTATTTGGATCCCATGGAAACACTGAATGGGAGAAAAGTGTAATGAGGATGCATTCAGTAAATTTCCATTAATGGTCATGTCCTTAACTGAAGGTGGGTATCTTTGGTTTCTGTAATAATTTATTGACATTGCCAGTTATAACAAAATTCTTTTATTTTTTATTATTTTGTTTTTTAAATCTTTATGTTTTACAGTTCCAATTATTTCCCCCCAAAATTCTTTTAATTTTATTTTTCCATATTTACAAAATCTGATATTATAATCTAAACAATCACAGTGGGCAAAAACAGGATAAAGTGAGAAGGTAGGGGGAAAAGTGCTGTAGAAACAAATGTTATTTATTTGTTTAAAAAGTAAATTTGCTTTTGGCAGTCAGGCTAGTATATTTTAGAAGCCTTGAAAATCAAATCCTCTCCTTGGGACATAAAAATCCTTGTTTAAAATTAAATCATTTTGTTTATCATCTTTTTGGTGCTTTAAGTATATAAAAATAGCCCAGACATTTTACTGACAATATTAGAAAGTAGCTTTTGTAAAATGCTTAATTAAAGCTTGCAGTGTATTTTGGCTAAAAGGTGCTGCCAGGCTCTTAGATGGTAAAGATCATTTACTGGAAAACATTGCTTGGTCTTGAGTGAGAAATGAGAGCTGAAAAAGGGCACTTTTCATAATTATGTCATGAATATATTACCACACACTCAGTTTTTACCACACTATCAGATTGTTACTTTTAAAGCTATTGATAAAATTTCCAGGATAATGTGCTTGCAATATGAACTTAAAATATATTCTCCAGCAGTTCTGCAATGGTTATTGGTTACGCAGTTATGGGTCTTACATTTACATCTTCTTTTGGCAATGTGGGCTGAACACTTGAGAAACAGGGAATTTGTAAAGATTTTTTTAAAAATGTAAACCTATATCCTATTTCATTTTATTGTTTTATATCCTTTTTTATTGTTGTTCAAGTACAGTTGTCTCCATTTTCACCCCATCATGCCCCCCATGCCCCACCCATCCCTGCCTTCTACCCTTGAACCTACCCCCTTTGGCTTTGTCCATGTGTCCTTTATACACGTTCCTTGATGGCCTTTCCCTTAAAATTCCCCATTACCCCTCTCCACCCTCCAGATTTGCCTTCTTTTAAAGGATACCTTAGAATTTCTGGGTGAAGAGTTAATTCATTTTAGAATTAACGGAAAATGTATACTTAAATATTTATTTTGTGAAATGAGAAAGTTATTGCTATTTTTCTCTAGCTTCCTGACACCCCTTTCTTATTGGTTAGGGTTGCATTTGTTTTATTACATCTTACTCTTATGTGCTCTTGGCATGACTTGTGTCCCTAATTTCAGGATAACATGCCCTTTCCTGCTCTCCCACTGGCTGAAAGCATGACGGCCACTGTGAGAGTCCCGCGGAGCCCACAAAAGACTCATTTTGCCCAAATATTGCTTGCTTTTAGTTCACAGCCTGCAAAAACAACATTCTCTGCAGGGCTCCGTGCTCTACAGGTCCAAGGCTATGTTGCCTGCTCTACTCTTGCTTGCTGGCACCAAGGCAGGTGGGCCAGTATTTAAAGCTATTTTTTGACTTATTTAAACACATTTTATTATATATCATACTTAATGTATAGTTTACAATGAAAATGTAAGCAGAATACAATGTTTTGAAAACACAGAGTGCTGCTCCAAGTCATGTTCTGTGATGTCCTTGTTTGCCCAAACTGTTGGCTTCTGAATTGCTGAGAGCACTAGTGATACAGCCATGCCCAGAGCGCGACTTTGTCTTCTAGGACTTTCTCCTAATTATTGACACCAATTCCACAAGTTTTGAAAGCTGTTTTCACGGTTCAATTGATCACACTCTCTTTGATGTTAGCCAAGCCTTCTGGTTTTACTGAGTATTTAATTCTCCATAAATTATAGTCACTTTAGCTAGTTTTCACGATTTATATAATTTACCTCTGTATGATTAATAATTTCCTATTTGTAGATTTGAAAGTTAGAATATCAGTGAAGTCTCTATCTTTAAATGTGTCTTGAAAATTATTCACATGCTCACCCAAGGTGCTTGAAAGTTTGACCAATGAGTGTGATTTTTAACTCCTGCTTTTTCATAAGTCGTGCCTCTAGCCTTGAAGGCATAACAACACAGTCCTCTCCCTCAGAACCCTAATCCCCACCCCATGAAAGAATCCTAATGGTGGATGAAACTCTTACCATAATTTCCTTTCGACTGCCACCTTGCCCCCAATTATTTCAGCAGCTTGATTTTCTGAGACACTATTCCTATTGCCATGGGTAGAAAAGATATTTTCCTGGAGTCTCAAGTTGAAACTTCAGATATGTCTTCCCACAGAAATGATGTTATAAGTGCTGGTTGGGTGTAGTCAAAGTAGTTCCTCTTGTTAGTTCAGGAAATGCATAGGTTTAATATAGGCATATATAGATTAAGCTATGAATCTATTCACCATTTATTTGTAACCTTGTCTCTGTGGTATAATGTATTTTGAGTTTCAACTAAACAATAAGGCTTGGAATATGTCTCTTTTGTAATTTGGAGACTGCCTAGATTAGAATTCTAGGATCTTGCATTCTTTAAGTCTGCATTAGCAAGGCAGCATAGTAAAGTAGCCTAAGTGTGCATTGGGAGCTAGTGGAAAAGTTGACCTGAGATGAAAATCTGTAGCTGAACCCCAGCTAGTTTGTATCCAGATAATTAAGACTGAAATGAATATATGATCCAGGACATGCTAGTGAAGGGCAAGTGTGAAACAACTGAACTGACCTTTGAAGAGATGAAGGTTTACAAGTATCATCCATTTCCTTATAGATTCTATTGTCTAATCTGTCACAAACTTGTTGCCATCATGGGAAGAAGCATATATGATGATCTGATCTATGAAGGAGACAATAGGAATGATTGGCATTAGAAAGACTAGCAGCAATTATTGCAAGTATTCATTCTTGAAAGACAGCACTTGAATTTTTATCTAGTCTTAGAGGATCATCCTCCTATACATTTATATACAGGGCCCAGAAAAGTATGATGATCTGTTCTTATTGGGGAAAAAAGAAACTATATATTAATATAAGCCCAAGGCAATGCTGAGTTAAATAATATAATTGTATTATTATACATTCATCTTTGAGATATATGCTTCCATTTCTCTTCATTTCCTTCTGCTTCTTTGTCTTCAAATGTTTATTTGGTTGCCACTGCCTGTATGATCACTGGTTGTTTGCAATGATAGCATGTGGACTAATAAACAGTGAGGAATTTTCAAAAGAACTTGAAAAAATATTTTTTGACTTGTAGGAACATTGGACTTGAAAAGATAACTAAGTTAATTAGATAGGGAAAAATGGAAAGAGAATCTATTCTTATAGTTTTGGCTTTCCAGGGTCAGGGGAAGGAATCATTGCTGTTTTGTACTTCAAACTGTAATTAGAGGCATGCTTATGATTTATATAAAGAGGCCTGGAATGCCATGGAGAAACTGCCTCCTTGACTCACGTTACAAATTTCCAGGGATATTGAAGTCATATGTGCTTTATTATTGCATTAAAGATTAATGTTCAGGTTTATATCATTATACAAATTGAAAAAGAAAAGTTTATTTGTTTTTGAGAAGAAAATGATACCTGCCAGATTATGGGGCAGAAATAGGAAAATGTTTTGACCATTCAGAGTCCATTGAGGTTTTCTCTCCTACAGAGAAGAATTATTTGAAGAGTATACCTGTGGTTAAAAGGGAAGTAATTAACTTGTCATTAAAAAGACCGTTAGTTACCAGGAAAGTAGAGATATCAATAAGGTCATTATTTATAACCTGTCCATATCAAGTGGAAATAATACATCAAAAACAGACCAGATGATTAAAAGCATTGACATTTGATAAATGATATCAAAACAAACAGAAGGCAGAAGTAAGATGTGATTGTCAACTCTTTGATATTCATTTTTCAGACTGTTCCTGAATTGCTTACCTTTGCCACCTGGCAAGCTTCTGAGTTACTTCCTTATTCTTTGGTATGTGGTCAGGGAATGTGGACTTATTTTAATATTGGTCTTAGTGGAACAGGATTATAAAGGTGAATCTGTGGCTCAAGTTCCCATAATGCATTTCAAAAGCAAATTAAATTACTTTGTGATTATCTGGCTTTGGAAAGCATTGTTCCTTTCTACTAGCATGGTTAATCAAGAGTTCACAAGTATATTTGGTAAAGTAAACTTGAAATCATACCACCTAGATTTACTATATTATCAAGTATTCACTCAGTGCTCATGCAGGTGTTATTGGAAAGCAATTGAAATAGGAATCAAATTTTAGTGGAGCTTCTGTCATTTAAAAATAGTAAAGAAGAAAGAAAAACAACTCTGATAACAAATGGTTCTAGTTTCAACTTTAGTATATTGTTGATGGGGTAGTTACATGGAGCTTAATTTGTATGTTCTGGAAAAAAACATATGAAATTTAATGTATTATATAGATTAGTGAGAAATTCTCTTTCAAGCACATGCAGTATGCTATATATGTTAATATAATTTCATATGAAAACAAAGTAGTGCCCTGGCCGGTGTGGCTCAGTTGGTTGGACAGTCATCCAGTAACCAAAGAGGTGCAGGTTTGATTCCCCATCAGGGCACATACCTAGGTTTTGGGTTTGGTCCCCAGGGGGCAGTGGTCTCGGCTAGGGTACATGCGATCCCCAGTCATTCAGGACACAGCCAGTCAATGCCCTTCTATCAAATGGATGTTTCTCTCTCTCCCTCTCTCCAAAAAGCAATGAAAAAATGTTCTTGAGTGAGAATTAAAAAAAAAATAAAATAGAAAGGAAAAGAAAAGTAGCAAACTAAATTAGGTGCAATAGCTTTCTATTCTTAAATTTCTGTTAAAAACATATAGCTGATAGTAACTGTAAAATTCTTTAATGGTAGGTTAGTCTAATTTTGCAGTAGATAATTGAGTTGCTAATACATTCATTCTCACAGTTAACCTTTGGCTATCACAGACACTTTTCATCTTATGTAAACTTGATTGATACACAGAATCTATAATTTCCTAAGTCCACTGCTGACAGAAAAGCTTAGTACCTTTACTAATGTAGGGTGTTTATTTTTTAAACATTTTAATATGGAGGAACAGCCCTATGCAATGAATTATGACTAATAGCCACAAGTAAGTGGGAAGGAAATAGTGACCTTTGATGCTTTGTTGAGATGCATGTCTGTTACATGTTTTAAACCTCTAATGAAAAAATGAATATGCAAAGTGTATACCAGTAGTTTAATACAAGATCTTGTACTCAAAGCCTACTCTGGGGGATGCTTTCCATTCATTCTTTTAGGTTGGCTGTAATGAAATAGAATACTTGGTACTTTGTGACCTGCTCTTTAAGTAACACTAGCATCCCATAATCAATTTGCTGACCATTTATCCCCATCTCTTCTCCAGTTAAGTGCTTTCTTCAGCATACCAGTCACCCTTCCTTTGCCCCACTCCCAATTATGCACCCTCTCAATAAGCAGAAGTCCAAGAGAATAATGGCATAAGTTCTTTTTATTAGACAGATGGGGATTTCTATCAAATCTCCTTTGTGTGTATGACTTTGCTCTTTTAGAGGAAATTCAATGATGAGTCTGGATACTATCACCAAGGCTGTGCTTGAACCCTTTGACATGTGCTACATAATGTGGTGAAGGCATAATTGAGTATGTAGGAGAAAAAAAATTATCTTTGCCCAATGCCTGGCTCACTTCCTGGCCCAAGTGAAAGGAAATAGAATAGCGCATGCATATGTGTACAAAGCTGATACCCACCACAAATGTCAAGAGTGGCAGCCTGAGGTCAAAAGTAGTAACTATGGTTGTGTCTTTGCTGGGCCTGTCCTGGTGTTTGTTATAGACAGTAAGCAGAGTAAGGCAAGTCCATGCCAAGGCAGTCTCCTCATTGTGGCCCTCAAAAACTACTAGTTCAATTTTGACTTTGTGTTCTTCTGTTTTGGAACAGGGTGGAGGTGAAAACACTTGATACTTTAATTATGTAACTAACTTTTGTTTTATTATCTCTTTCTAGAGTGATTACATCGCCACAAAAACACATTTTGGAAGAAAAGTGATGCTTATGGAGTTTCTTTGTCTACTCCAGATGTGCCTAAAAGAAAGAAAAGTCAGAGTCTTCTGAATAGAAAGCAACCTGAATTTCTAAAACCTACAAGTGGATGTAGCAGATGAATGATCATAACAGATCACTAGTACTGCTGCCTTATGGAACCAGTGATTTTTGAATTAGGATATTTACTCTGTAGTTGGTTCTAGTTTTCTAGTTTCCTTCCCCAAAATGTCTCTTTGAAAGGAAACAAATACTGTAAAAGTGAGCATCTCATAACTCCCCTTTTTTACAAAAACATTATTTACATATGTATAAATGTGGCCAATATCAATTTTATTGATGTATAATACTTACATTTAGTTTTGAAGTTGAACATTCTTTAAACAAGAGCAGATAAAGAAAAGTTATGTTCATGAGAAGGTAGGTAGGATCTGGAATTTTTTTTCTGTGTGGTACATATGGAAAACATTTCTTGATCAAGGAATTAAATGTCAACTGAACTGTTATCTTAACGGGACATTTCCAATATTTTAAAGGCAGTACCAAAGGACAGATTAACTCACTTATTGCCCATTAGCAAAAATGCAACGTTCCGTTCACCTTAAATGTCAGCTAAATTGATATCTTAGTTTAGCATTTCCAACATTGTAAATGCCAAATTGAGGAACAGGTAATCTCTTTGTTCACATACAACACTGGGATGTTCTGCTTACAAATCAATTGAACATTTCCAAAGACCAATTTTTTCCTATTTTTAAACTTATGCTTCCCCTATAAAATAAGTAAAGTTCTTCAAAAGTCTCCTCATAAAGCCCCTTTATGCCTCTCCGGGCTCCCTACTTTCACCCTTCATTTTCCCCCTATTTTTGGCTTTCTCCTTGCCACACATTCCCCCTCCTATGTCCAGGGCTCTTTTAAATATATCAGTTTCCTATATTTAAGAAATCAGCATGCACATATCAATCATTATTCTGACTAAAACTTAAGCCAAAAGGCACGCAAGACCTTGTTTCTCTTTGGACAATTAGCCTATGTCAGATGTCTCAAATTAAAAAAAAAATCAGAGCAAGCTCCCCTCTTTTGGTTTTGCTTGCCTCTGATGGAAACTGAAGATTTTAGGAACCTGGACCTTTGAGAACAAGATACTAACAGGTGGTGATCACAGAGAATAGGTACAAAGGTCTTGAAGCTTACTTAGAGCTTTGTTAGGTGGTAGCACGCAATTCATGACTTGTACCACCACTGGCAAACCTTATCAGTCCACAGGTGAGTATCAGTGTCTGTAGAAGTGTGCAAGTGGTAGTATGTGTGTGCACGTATTTGTGTGTATGCACACCCTTGTGTACCTGTGTACATGTGATTGTAAATGTACCTGTTGTAACTGTTAAAACAATTGCTTTGCATTTAATGTACAACTTTGAAATAGGGTAATATTTTCCTAAAGTTTTTCACCACTCTGTTTTGATGTCTTTGAACATGTACTTCTACCTTCAAGCAGACTTACAGTACATGTTACTAAACTAACTTTTCTGAAGAACCAAGTTGACTTCTCTTATTTCTCATTGCCTACCAAACAAAGGGATGGGGGGGGGCTCTTTGTATTTTCCTTGTGAATGACACTGAGGAGAGGATGTGGCGGTAGTATCAATCATTACTCCAGTTACTGGTCACTGCTAAGGCATCAGTTTCCTCAGTTCCTTCAGATTCTTCTTTTTTTTCCAATCAAATAATATAGTGTGGCTTTTCTTCATTATGATAACCATGCAGTCTTTTAGGCAGCCATTTTTCAAGCCTTCTGTCATAATTTTATTTTCAAGTATAAAGTCATAATCGTTCAGAATTGTGGAAAGAAAGACTATTTGGGGGAAAATGGTATATGACTTTATTTGCATATTTGGTGCAGGGGCTGCCACCAGACAAGATATTGTACAAATATAATACTTGCTGAATAAATAATTGGCAAACCTCATATACAACAGTACATACAAATAGAAACAGGTACAAATAGTCACAAATACAGCATAACAAATATGCAGTCTTTTGGACACTACTTCTTAGTTTACAGACACAACTAATTTATTCAGTATTGTGCTGGAAGAATCTTTTTGGAATATGTGTACCAACATATCACTTACTTTCCAGCTACAAGTTTATGCTGCTGTTAAGAAAAATCAGTGGTGGAATGATTTTTTTGTGGGGAGTGACTTCTACATTTAATTTGGTATCAGACATAACTCACTTGGCCAGTAAAACCTAAAACTTAGTTCCAGTAATTAATTTCATTTGCTATTTCTGCTTTACAGATCTGCTTTAAGTTGCTTTAGCTTTGTCTTCCTTTGTAAATACTCTTACACTGTCTTTTCTTTGTAAACATCTTGTTTGCAGTTTTGGGAGACAACCTTGCAACTCTGTATAGTGTTTATATATATCAGACTTGCCTTTCCATAGAGCTACTTGCAATAAATGTGTTCATAAAAGTTATTTGTTTGTAGACTCATTATTTTTCTTAATAGTGTTGTCCCTATTTCGTTATAAATATATTTTTCTGCTCTGTGGTGGAATTGACTGCATTTTTTCAGAATAAAGCAGTTTGGATATTTTAGGGTTTGGGTTAAAGTCATTGCTTAGAAATGAGGCTTTTTATTAGAGTTAACACATCAGCTCATGATTCTCCAAATATGGAGGTGATACTAGTAGAAGTTACTGAATTTCTTAAAATTGATTTTTAGAAAGAGAGAGGAATGTAGGGGGGAGAGAAAGAAACATTGATTTGCTTTTCCATTTATTTATGCATTCATTGGTTGTGAACCAAAGGGTCAACGGTTCAATTCCAAGTCTAGGGTACGTGCCTGGTTTGCAGGCCAAGTCCCCAATAGGGGGTGCATGAGAGGCAACCACACATTGATGTTTCCGTCTCTCCCTCCCTTCCCCTCTCTAAAAATAAATAAATAAAATCTTTTTTTAAAAAAGAATATATTAGCAAATTATATTTTCAGCCTTATCAAAAACCTAAGGTTTAAAGGAACACTAGAAAAATAGTTGCTTCGTGATTCTTTCTTTTCCCACTCTTGCCACACAGGTAGGCAGTGAAAGTAAACATAACTTAGCAGCCAATGCTTGCCCTATGATCAATGGGTGGCAGGGAGGAATATGTGGAATCAGAAGGGCCCCAGGGTAGGGAGGCAGTTCTTACATCATGTGCATAATACACAAAGTACATGGATTGTGTATTTGTAGATAATTGAGTTTATTGTGCAGTTTGTCCTTATTTGATGCACTCAAGAAGTTATGTGTAAAATAATATCACAATGGGGAGGTGTAATTAGACTGTCTTTATCATAAGAAACTGTCCACAACCACAGAGATCATCTTAGAATCTATATACATATGTGTGTGTATATATATTAGTATATCTGTGTGTGTGTGTGTGTGTGTATACAGTTGACCTGTAAACATGGGCTAGGGACACCAATCCCCATGAAGTTGAAAATGCATGTATACTTCCACAAAACTTAACTACTGATGACCAAAAGCCTTACTGATAACAAATAATTAACACAATTTTTGTTTGTTATATGTATTCTCTATTCTTACAATAAAGCAAGAGAAAATATAATTAAGACAATTGTAAGGAAGAGAAAATATATTTACATATTTATTGAAAAAAATTATGTATTTTTGGATACATGCCTGCAGAGTTAAAACTCATGTTGTTCAATGATCAACTGATTTTATACTCACCCTAGTTCAAGGGAGACAATCTATATTTGTCAGGGCATAATCCAAGTATATTTTATTCATCCCAAATATACCTTCAAAGACAGATAAGCACATCTGTACTTACCAGGTTATATGATCTTTTTATAGTCATTTAGTGATTAAAATCTCAATGGGATTTGAATTCCTGGAACAGCATGGGTAGTGTGGCTGCTTCAACAATCAGAACTCACTGGCTGGCAAGATCTGCATTGAATAGTGCATGAACAGAATTTCAGCTGCTCCATTCCCTTAGTCTCATACATACTCACTATAGAATATTAAGGGGAACTGTTTCTTTAAAGTACAAAACCTATACAGAAGGTTTCTCAGGTAAAACATGCTAGTTAAGCTGCTCCAGTGACTGCTTACAAAAATATTAGGTGCTAACTGACCCCAAAAGGTGTCTTGGAAATGCATGAAAATGCTTTTTAAAAAATGTTTTGAAAATCAAACTGCCCAAAGGCAGGACCTGGAAAATATGAGTATGGAAGTTTGTGTAGGTAAGCCAGATCAGGGCTCCTTAATTTAATAAAATATGCAAAAGAGAAATTATGAACAATTAATGCACAGAATGATGTCAAACTGAATTCTGCTTTAGAAAAACTAATTCATTTTCCTTCCAACACATGCATGTTCATGGATGCTAATTTTCAGGCAGCAACCTTAAGTCCCAGTTTGCTGCTTAAGTGTATTTCAGGGATCAGAAATGCAACTAAGCTATACAAATAAGACAACTTATCTACTGTCTCTAGTGCACGATAAATGCTAAAGCAGTTAGGAGCCACTGTTCTATGCTACATTGGAATTTGTTAGTAACATCAGTGCTGTGCTATTTAAATGGGGGGAAATTATTTAGAATAAATCCTGACAACTTAGTAGGAGACTACTTGTTTAACTTAACATTAAACATTTGGATCCATAGAACAGAACTAGAAGCAATCCCCTCCTTGACTTTCCAATATTGGAATATCCATTATAAGGAGTTTTATTTCACTGGCAGTAATCTGAATTAGCATTTCTGGTTAAAAATATACTCTATTGGAGGAGTGGGGGCAGTGACTCAGGCGGCACGGTCCGGAGGCACGTTTCTAGCAGGGGCTGTGCACCAACCACAGGGAATGAGTTTTCACGGACAAGCTAAATTGGCATTCAAGAGCAAGGCCCTTGACCTCAAGTTCAAGATGGCGGAGTAGAAAGATCCTGTACTCACCTGTCATTGACACCAAAACTGCAACTACATATAGAACAACTATCTTTGAGACAACCTGAAGACTAGCAGAAAGATTCTCTACAACTACAGATATAAAGTAAAAGTCATACTGAGAAGGGTAGGAGGGGCAGAGACTAACCCTAGTCAGCACCCACCCTATTCCTCATGCAGTGACTCACGAGTGGGAGAGTTATCACACCCGCGGAGGTCATCCCTGGAGAGTGAAGGGTCTGATCCCTAGCCTGGTCCTGAATCAGGAAGTGGAGCCCTCATAACATCTGTCTTTGAAAGCCAGCGAGACTTACATCTGGGAGAGCCAAAGGGCTGTAGGAAACCCAGGTTGCACTCTTTCTGAGTTCTGGCACAGAGGGAGCAGTTTGAAAAGCAGCTAGGCCATACGTGAAGGTGATACATTGACTAATTTTAGGGTGTGTGCTGGAGGGACAGCGATCTGTTGGAACTTGCTAGTGCCACAGGTGCTGGTGGGTACCATTTTTCCTCTTCCTTGAACCTGGCTGGTCAGACACTGTTCATTAACTTTGCTAACAATGTTCGCCCCACCCTGGCATTTCCCTGAGGGCCTACCCAGGGTAGCACCCCTCTAAAACACCTCCTGCCCTGCCACACACAGTGGGCAGCATCACTCAGCACCGGCACACAGCAGTGTGTCTGCAACAGTGGCGGTGGGCTTTGCAGCCAGCCACATCAAAGCCTTGCCCTACATTCCAGTGAGCCTGCAACAGTCATGGCCACACCTCACAGCCAGCAGGCCAGATAGCAGCCTTGCCTGCTAGTGTGTTCATAGAAGTTATGGCCCAGCCACAACAGAAGGCTGTACTAGTCCCCCCTCTAGACCACCTGGCTCTGGTGACAAGGGGGACATTAAAATAAGGGCCCCACAGGAAAATAAGACCACTTTTTCAAGACCAAGAGATTTAGCTTACCTACCTAATACAATACATAGAAACAGACAGGCAAAATGAAGATAGAAAAGAATATGTTCCAAACAAAAAAACAGGATAAAACCCCAGAAAAAGAACTACATGAAACTGAGGTCATCTGTCCACTAGATGAAGAGTTCAAAGTAACAGTCATGAAGATGCTCATTCAACTGTGCAGACAAATGAAGGAACTCAGTCAGAACTTCAGCAACTTGAACAAAGACCTAAACACTCTAAGAAAGGACATGCCACAACTGAAGAACGTAACAGTTGAAATGAAAAAATCATGGCAGGGAATCAACAGCATATCTGATGACACAGAAGAATGGGCCAGCAATCAGGAAAACAGGATAGAAGAAGTGGCCCAACTGGAAGATCAAAAAGAAAAAAGAATTAAAAATAATGAAGATAGCATTAGGGACCTATGGGACAACATCAAGCATACCAACATTAGAATCATAGGGGTCCCAGAAGGAGAAGAGAGAGAGAAAGAGACAGAAAACCTACTTGAAGAAATAATGGCTGAAAAATGTTCCTAATTTGGCACAGGAAACAGATATCCAAGTCCAGGAAGCACAGAGAGTCCCAAATAAGACGACCCAAAGAGACCTACACCAAGACACATTATAATTACGTTGTTGAAAGTTAAAGATAAAGAGAGAATCGTAAAAGCATCAAGACAAAAACAATTAGTTACATATAAGGGTATTCCCATAAGACTCTCAGCTGACTTTTCAACAGAAACTTTGGAGGCCAGAAGGGAGTGGCATGATATATTCAACATAATGAAAAGAAAACACCTACAACCAAGAATACTCTACCCAGCAAGGTTATCATTCAGAATAGAAGGAGAGATCAAGGTTTTCTCAGACAAGTAACAGATAAAGGAGTTCGTCACCACTAAACCAGCATTACAAGAAATGTTAAAGGGAATTCTTTAAGTGCAAAAGGCCAAAAATAGAAATAAGATGAAAAAATATGTACTGGTAAAGGCAAACATATAGTAAAGATAGTAGACCAACCACTTATAAATGTAGTATGAAAACAATTAAAATGGAAATAAGCACATACCAATCAATAACTACTTTGACTGAAGTTGACTAAGTACTCCATTGCAAAAACAGGATGTCTGGTTAAAAAAAAAAAAACAAAAAAACAATACCCCTACATATACTGCCTACATGAGAATCCACATTGAAAGTCACACAGAGACAGGAAATAAATAAATGGAAATGAAAAAAAAAAGGAGAAGCTGGGATAGCATTATTTACACTAGCCAAGTCACTGTAAGGAGAACCAGAGGACTGCAATGAAGACTGCTTTACCCAGCAAGGCTCACCATCAAAATAGAAGGCCAAATGAGGAGTTTCGCAGAAAAAAGAAGTCTAAAAGAATACACCTCCACCAAACCAGCTCTGCAAGAGATGCTAAAGGGACTGCTTTAAGAAAAGGAAGGAAAAGAGAGAGCGAGAGAGGAACACAGGTACAAAAAATTGGCAATGAATAAATACCGATCGATAATAACCTTAAATGTAAATGGATTAAATGCTCCAATCAAAAGACATAGAATGCTGAATGGATAAGAAAGCATGACCCACACATATGCTGCCTACAAGAGACCCATCTCAGGACAAAAGACTTACACAGACTGAAAGTGAAGGGCTGGAAACAAATTTTCCAAGCAAACAGACAGGAAAAAAAAGCAGGGGTAGCAATACTCATATCAGACAAAATAGACTTCCAAAGAAGGGCCATAAAGAGAGACCCAGAAGGTCACTTCATAATACTCAAAGGAAGAATCCACCAAAATATAAAATTTGTAAATATATATGCACCCAACATAGGAGCACCCAAATACATAAAGAAAATCTTGGAGGACTTCAAGAAAGATATTATAGTAACAGAATTATACTAGGGGATTTTAACACCCCACTATCAAAGATGGACAAATCTTCCAAACAAAATACCAACAAAGATATTGTGGCATTGAACATTGTCCTAGATCAAATAGACTTAACTGATATATATACAGCCTTTCATCACAAAAAAGCAAAATACACATTGTTTTCAAATGCACATGGAACATTTTCAAAGATAGACCACATGATAAGACACAAAACAAGCCTCAACAAGTTAAAGAAAATGGAAATCATATCAAGCATTTTCTCTGACCACAAGGGACTGAAACTAGAAACAAATCTCAAGGAAAAAATGCCAAAACACTCAGAACATGGAGATTGAATAGCATGCTATTAAACAATGAATGGGTCATGAGTGAGATTAGGGAAGAAGTCAAAATTTTCTGGAAACAAATGAAAATGAACTCACAATAATCCAAAACCTATGGGACACAGCAAAGGCAGTCCTGAGAGGGAAGTTCATAATGATATAGGCGTACCTAAAAAGAATAAAAACATTTCAAATAAACAACCTAACCCTACACCTACAAGAACTCAAGGAACAACAACAAAGACAACCCAGAGCAAGTACAAGGAAGGAAATAACCAAGATGAGAGAAACATTAAATGACATAGAGACTAAAAGTACAATTGTAAGGATCGATGAATCCAGGACCTGGTTCTTTCAAAAGATAAAAAAAGTCAACAAACCCTTTAGCAGGCTCATCAAGAAAATGAGAGAGAAGACTGAAATAAACACAATCAGAAGTGAAAGAGGAGAGACTACAACTGATACTACAGAAATGCAAAGGATTGTAAGAAATTACTATGAAGAACTGTATGCCAAGAAATGTGAAAACCTAGATGAAATGGCGAAATTTCTAGAAAAACATAATTTTTCAAAACTCAATGAAGGAGAAGCAGAAAGCCTGAACAGACCAATAACACCTGATGAAATTGAAACAATACTCAAAAAGCTTCTGACACACAAAAGCCCTGGCCCAGATGGTTTCACAGGAGAATTGTACAGAGCATTTAAGGGAGAGGTAACCCCCATCCTCCACAGATTATTTCCAAAAATTCAAGAAGATGGAAGACTCCCAAACTGTTTTTATGGAGCCAACATCATCCTAATCCCAAAAACAGATAAAGACATAACAAAGAAAGAAAACGTCAGGCCAATATCACTGATGAACATAGATGCTAAAATCCTCAACAAAATATTGGCTAACCGCATCCAGCAATACATTAAAAAGATCCTACACCATGATCAAGTGGGATTCATCCCAGGGATGCAAGGATGGTACAATATTCACAAATCAATAAGCATAATACAACACATAAACAATGGCAAAGACAAAAACCCCATGATCATATCAATAGATGCAGGAAAAGCATTTGATAAATTATAGCACTCATTTATGACAAAAACTCAGCAAAGAGGGAATAGAGGGAGCATTCCTCAACATAATAAAAGCCATATATGAGAGACCTACAGCCAACATCATACTCAATGGACAAAAACTTAGAGCTTTCCCACTAAGATCAGGAACAAGACAAGGATGCCCTCTCTCACCACTCCTATTCAAAATAGTATTGGAATCTTAGCCACAACAATGAGACAAGAAAAAAAAAAAGGCATCCAAATTGGAAAGGATGAAAAGAAATTGTCAGTGTTTGCAGATGGCATGATAGTGTACATGGAAAATCCTATAGACTCCACCCCAAAACTACTCGACCCAATAAATGAATTTACAAAACAGCTGGATACAAAGTCAATATTCAGAAATCAAAGGCATTCTTGTACACCAACAATGAAAAATCAAGTACAGAAATCAGGAAAAAAAATTCCTATTTGACCTAGCAACAAGAAAAATAAAGTACCCAAGAGTAAACCTAACCAAGGGGATAAAAGACCTGTACTCAGAAAACTACACAACACTAAAGAAAGAAATTAAGGAAGACACAAACAAACGGAAGCATGTACCATGCTCAAAAATTGGAAGAATTATCATCATCAAAATGGCCGTACTACCCAAAGCGATTTATAGATTCCATGCAATCCCTATTAGAGTACCCATGACATATTTCAAAGATATAGAACAAACATTTCAGAAATTTATATGGAACCATAAGTGACCCCGAATAGCTGCAGCAATTTTGAGAAAGAAGAACAAAGCAGGAGGGATCACAATACCTGATATCAAACTGTATTACAAAGCCACAGTAAACAAAACTGCCTGGTACTGGCATAAAAACAGGCACATAGACGATTGGAACATAACAGAGAGCCCAGAAATAAACCCAAGTCTCTACAGTCAATTAATATTTGACAAAGGAAGCAGCAGCATAAAATGGAGCAAAAGTAGCCTCTTCAACAAATGATGTTGGGAGTTCTGGACAGCTACGTGCAAAAAAATGTAACTCGATCACCAACTTACACCATACATAAAAATAAACTCAAGATGGATAAAAGACTTAAATATAAGTCGTAACACCATAAAAGTCCTAGAGGAAAGCATTGGCAGGAAAATCTCAGATATTCAATGCAGCAACATCCTCACAGACACGTCCCCTAAAGCAAGGGACATAAAGGAAAGAATAAACAAATGGGGCCTCATCAAAATAAAAAGTTTCTACACGGCTAAAGAAAACAGCAATAAAATGGAAAGAGAACCAAAAGTATGGGAAAGCTTACTTGGGGTTATACCTCAGTCAAGGGTCTGATCTCCAAAATCTATAAAGAACTCACACGACTCCACTCCAAGAAGACAAACAACCCAATTAAAAAATGGGCAAAAGACTTGAACAGACACTTCTCCAAGGAAGACATACAGAGGGCTCAGAGCCATATGCAAAGATACTCAGCATCACCAGTCATCAGAGAGATGCAAATTAAAACCACAATTAGGTACCATCTCACACTGGTGGGAGTGGCCAACATAAACAAATCCACAAACAAATGTTGGAGAGGATTCGGAGAAAAGGGAACCCTAGTGCGCTCTTGGTGGGAATGCAGACTGGTGTGGCCACTGTGGAAAACAGTATGCAATTTCCTCAGAAAATGAAAAATGGAACTGCCCTTTGACCCAGCAGTTCTGCTGCTGGGATTATACCCTAAGAGCCCTGAAACACCAATCCAAAAGAACCTGTGCACCCAATGTTCATAGCAGCACAATTTACAATAGCCAAGTACTGGAAGCAACCTAAGTACCCATCAGCAAACAAGTGGATCCAAAAACTATGGTACATTTACACAATGGAATTTACACAACAGAGAGAAAGGAGGAGCTTATACCCTTTGCAACAGCATGGATGGAACTGGAGAGCATTATGTTAAGTGAAATAAGCCAGACGATGAGGGACAAATACCATATGATCTCACCTTTAACTGGAACATAATAAATAGAAAGAAAATAGGAAACAAAATATAACCGGAGACATTGAAGTTAAGAACAATCTAACAATGGACAGTGGGGAGTGGGGAGGGGACAGTGAGGAGAGGGGTTTACAGGAACTACTATAAAGGACACATGGACGAAATCAAGGGGGAGGGTGGACGTGGGGGAGGGATGGCGGTTTGGCTGGGATGGGGTGGAGGGATGGGGAGAAAAGCCACACAACTGTAATTGAATAATGATAAAAAATTAAAAATAAAAAAAAGAATAATGGCCCAAATCTACTAAAATTTTATTAAATTTGTTAATCTGCTCATTCAAAGAACACAATGAAATCCAAGTAGAAATAATTCAATGAGAATATCACCAAAATATATTAGAATCATACTGTTAAAAGTCAAAGACAAATATTGAAAACAGGAAGATAGAAGCAACTCATTATGAACAAGAGATCTTCCATAATATTACCTGCCAATTATCCATAAAAAATCAGACATTAGATCAATTGAGATAGCATATTCAAAGTTCTAAAATTAAAAAACAAAGTATTAAACAAGTGTTCTAATTTGGCAGAACTATCCTTTTATGTTTTTATTATATTTCATTGATTATGCTATTACAATTGTCCTGATTTCCTCCCTTTTGCTCCCCCTCTAACCAGCATCCCCCACTCCCGCAGGCAATCACCCAACTATTGTTCATGTTCATGGGTCATTTGTTCGTTCTTTGGCTACTCCATTTCCGATACTGTACTTTACACCCCCATGGCTATTCTGTAACTACCTATTTGTATTTCTTAATATCCTCAGCTATTCATCCATTCCCACATGCCCCCCTCCCATCTGGCAACCATCAAAACACTTTCTGTATCCACAACTCTGTCTTTGCTTTTCTTGTTTGCTTAATTTGTTTTTTAGATTCAATTGTTCATACATTTGTAATATTTGCCAATTTACTGTTCATAGTTTGATCTTTTTCTTAAATATGTTCCTTTAACATTTCATATAATAATGGTTTGGTGTTGATGAACTTTATCTTTTTCTTATCTGGGAAGCTCTTTATCTGCTCTTCAATTCCAAATGATATCTTTGCTGGGTAAAGAGCAATCTTGTCTATCGGTCCCTGCTCTTAATTACCTTGAATATTTCTTGAAATTCCTTTCTAGTCTGCAAAGTTTCTTTTGACAAAGCAGCTGACAGTCCTATGGGAAATCCCTTGTAGGTAACTAACTGCTTTTCTCCTGCTGCTTTTAAGAATCTCTTTATCTTTAAATTTTGGCCTTATAATTATGATATATTTTGGAGTGGGCTTCTTTGCATCTGTGATAACTGGGACTCTCTGTGCTTCCTGGACTTGCGTGACTATTTCCTTCACCATATTAGGAAAGTTTTCTTTCTCTACTTTTTCAAACATTTCCAATTTCTTGCTCTTTCTCTTTTCCTTCTGGCACCCCTATGAGGAAAATGTTGGACCTCTTTAAGTTGTCCCAGAGGTTGTTTATACTATCCTCATTTTTTTGGATTGTTTTTTCTTTTTGTTATTCTTAGTGGTTGTTTTTTGGTTTCTCATGTTCCACATCATTGACGTGATTCGGGGCTTCATACATTCTACTCTTTTTTCCCTGTATATTGTTCTTTATTTCAGTTAGTTTACCCTTTGTTTCTGAATCTTTTTTATGCTGTTGAGGTCCTCACTAAGTTCCTTGAGCATCTTTGTAACCAGTGTTTTGAAGTCTGCATCATAGCTTGCTTATCTCCATTTTGTTTAGCTCATTTTCTGGATTTTGATCTGTTCTTTCATTTGGGTTATGTTTGTCTCATTGTTTTGGAAACCTCCCTGTGTTTGTTTAGGTAGACCTGCTTTGACTCTGTGTCTTGGTAGTGTTGCCTAATGTAGTGGGTGTCCTATAGGGTCCAATGGCACAGCCTCCGCTATCACCCAGGCTGGGTACTCGAGGTGTGCCCTTCATGTGGGTTGAGTACACCCTCCTCTTGTAGTTGATCCTTGGATGCTGTTGGCAGATCAGTGGGAGGGTTTTATACAGGTTATCCAGCTGCAAAGACTTGTTGTGATAACTTATCATCAACCTCCACCCTCCATGGAGAATCAGCTGTGTAGGGGCAGGGTGGTGGTACTCATACATGGTCTGTAGCTATCTCCTGGGTGCACTGGCTTTGGGGGTTTCCTTGGTGGTACAGGCCAAGGTCAGCCTCCACCTGTGTTTTTCCTGGAGCCACCCTGCCTAAGCTATAAAGCAATCTGAGATGCCTGGTACTTGTGCTGAGCTTGGAGATTCCCAGGCAAAGCCAAGCTGTGAATTAAGACTGGCTGGTTCTATGCCAGGCCTGCAGCTCGCTGAGACCAGCTATTGCTTGTTTGAGAGGAATTAGAAAGTTGTGAAGCATGAGCCAAGAATAGCCATTCACATGGAAAAGCAGCTTGGGTGGGTCCGTAAGTTGGATGGGGCAGAGTGTTGAGATATCCAAAGAGGGTCAAAGAGTGTGAGCCAGGGTAATGGAGTTTCAGATATGGCACCAGCTTGCCAGCTCTGTGGGGAGAGGGTTCAGCACAGGGACAATGGCCTTTGCTTACCTTGATGCCAGACACTTCAGTTTCTTCCTGTATATCACTGGTGCCTTTCAAACTGCTACCCTGTTGCTGGAGCTCAGAGGGAGTGAGTCTGAGCAGGTGAGTCCATGTGTGTGTTCTTTAAGAGGAACTGCTTGGGGCTCCAGAAGTTTCTTCCACCCACTCAATCCCTGCTGGTTTTTGCAGCTAGAAGTTGTGGGGACTTATCTTTCTGGCACTGGAACCCTGGGCTGGGGGCTATGGTGTGGGGCTGGGACTCCTTGCTCCCAAGAGAGCCCTCCTAAATTTTAATACACCACATGTGGGTGGGGGACCAGCCAGTTCCATGTCTGCACTTCTCCTAGAAGTCTACATGAATGTGGTTTCTTTAATTCTGTAGTTGTCAGACTCTCATTCTACTTGTTTTCCAATGATTCTGAGTGATTGTTGTTCTGTATTTTAGTTGTAATTTTGATGTGGTTGTGCAAAGAATTGAGCCATGTCTGCCCACACCGCCATCTTGACAGGAACTTGAGAACTATCTTTTTATGTGAATGAGATATTAGGACATCACCAGACACCCGGGCTGGGTAGGTCAATTGGTTAGATCACTGTTCCAATACGCCAAGTTTGTGGGTTTTATCCTCACTCAGGGCACATACAAGAATCAAAAAATAAGTATATAAATAAGTGGAACAACAAATCAATGTTTCTCTCTTTCCCATTCCTCTCTCTCTAAAATTAATCCAAAAAATGCTTCAAAAGAGCCCTAGCTGGTGTGGCTCAGAGGATTGAGCGCTAGCCTGTGAACCAAAGGGTCACCAGTTCAGTTCCCATTCAGGGCACATACCTGGGTTGTGGGCCAGGTCCCTGTGGGTGGTGTGCAAGAGGCAACCACACATTGACATTTCTCTCCCTCTCTTTCTCCCTCCTTTACCCTCTCTCTAAAAATAAGTGAATAAAATCTTTTAAAAAAGACTAAAAAAGGACATCACCAGATCAACAATCATTGAGGCAATTCATGATAAGAAGACTATTTTATTAGAAATACTAAAAGGAGTCAATCAGGGTTTAATGAAGACACTAGACATTAACTCGAATCCACATGAATAAACAAGACTAGTACAGGTAACTGTATAGGTAAATATAAAATACAATATAATGTATATTTTGCTTGTAACTTTTTTCTCATAATTTAAAGAACAGCTACATAAAGCAATACTTATAAATCTATATTGATGGGTATATAATGTATAAAGATGTCATTTATATGACAATAACAACACAAAGGGAGAACTAGATAATGGATGTCTATAGGAGCAAACTTTTTGTACACTTTTGAAACTGAGTTGCCCTTTAGTCAAACTAGATTGTTATAATTTAAGATAGTAATTGTAATGCATGGGGTAAACAATAACAAAATAATTGCATAAAATAGAGTAAGAAATGGCAAAGGACATGCTATTTAACATATAATATTGAAGTGATGGAGGAATATAGGAACAAAAAATGATATAGAATATATAGAAAACAGATGGAGTTCTGGTCAAGATGGAGGTGTAGGTAAACATGCTTTACCTCCTTGCACAACTACAGAAAAAATTACAACTAGACATCAAAACAACACCCAGACCCATCAGAAAATCAAGCTGTATGGAAGTTTGACAACCAAGGATTTAAAAAAGCCACATTCATCCAGACAGGTAGGAGTGGTAGAGATGGGTGGGCAGGCGTGGAGAGGCATGGAGAGGTGGTGTAATGGGCAGTCCAACTTCCAAGTGTGGTGGATAAAAATTAAGGGGGATACCTCTGGACCAAGGAATCCCAGCCCCAAGCCAGAAATCACAGCCCAGGGTTCCAGCACCAAGAAGATAAATCCCCGTAACTTCTAGCTGTAAAAACCAGTGGGGGTGGGGGCAGTGGAAAGAACTGCTGGATTTTCAGGAGGCTTCACTTAAAGGGCTTGCACTAACTTAAAATGTATGTAGACCAATGCCCCCTTGGATTGAGCACTAGGGCAGCAGCTGGACAGGTACCAGTCGCATATGGAGAGTAAGTGAAGTGACTTGGAAAGAGGGCAAGTGCTGGACAAACCTCCAGAAGCCAGGCAGTAGCACTGTCCTCTCTGAACCTCTCCCTCCACACAGAGCCACAAAGCTGTGAAGTAGGTTACCCTGCCCTGGTGATTACCGAAGTCTCTGCAACACAATTTACCAGTACCTTTTCTACAATAGGCCACACTACTGAGACAGGGAGTCAAAGCAGCTCTATGTAATATACAGAAACAAACACAGGGAGGCTTCCAAGTTGAGGAGACAAAGAAACGAGGCCCAAATGAAAAATCAGAACAAAATTCCAGAAAAAATACTAAACAAGATGGAGATAACCAACCTATCAGATGCAGAGTTCAAAACCCTGGTTATCAGAATGCTCAGAGAAATCACTGAGCATGGTAACAGCATAAAACAGACCCAGGAAGAAATGAAGGTTACATTAAGTGAGATAAAGAAAAATCTACAAGGAATTCTTAGGGTAGGGGATGAAGCTGAGATTAAAATCAACGATTTGGAACATAAAGAAAAATAAGCATTCAACCAGATCAGCAAGAAGAAAAAAGAATTAAAAACACAAAGAAATGAGTATAATATAAGGAGCTTTTGGGACATTTCCAAACATACCAACATCTGAATCAAAGGGATGTCAGAAGGAGAAGAGGAAGAGCAAGAATTTGAAAACTTATTTGAAAAAATAATGAAAGAAAACTTCCCAAATTTGGTGAAGAAAATAGACTTACAAGTCCAGGAAGCACAGAGAGTCCCATACAAGCTGGACCCAAAGAAGACCACACCAAGACACATCATAATTAAAATGCCAAAGGTTAAAGATAAGGAGAAAATCTTAAAAGCAGCAACAGAAAAGGAGACAGTTACCTACAAAGGAGTTCCCATAAGACTGTCAGCTGATTTCTCAGAAGAAACTTTGCATGCTAGAAGGAACTGGCAAGAATTATTCAAAATGATGAAAAGGAAGGATCTACAACCTAGATTACCCTATCCAGCAAAGCTATTATTTAGAATGGAAGGGTAGATAAAGTGCTTCCCAGACAACATGAAGCTAAAGGAGTTCATCACCACCAAGCCATTATTCCATGAATTGTTAAAGGGACTTATTTAAGAAAAAGAAGATCAAGTCTCTGAACATTAAAATGGCAACAAATTCACAACTATCAACAATTGAATCTAAAAAACAAACTAAGCAAACACTCAGATCGGGAACAGAATCATCGACATGGAGATCACCTGGAAGGTTATCAGCGGGGAGGGGGAAAATGGAGGAAAAGGTGCAGGGATTAAGAAGCATGACTGATAGGTACAAAATAGACAGGGTGAAGTTAAGAATAGTATAGGAAATGGAGAAGCCAAAGAACTTATATGCATGACCCATGGACATGAACTAAGGGAGGGGATTGCTGGAGGGAATGGGGGTACCGGTTGAAGGGGAATAAGATTTGGACAACTGTAATAAGATAATCAATAAAATATATTTTAAAAGAATATATAGAAAAATAATATGGTTGTCAGAAATCTTACATTATCAGTAATTACATTAAATGTAAATGGATTAAACAATAAAATGAAAAGGAAGAGATTAGCAGAATGGCTATAAAATCATGGTCCATCTATATGCTGTCCAAAATAGACACACTTCAGATTCAAATACACAAATAGATTGAGTAAAGGGAATGAAAACATATGTCATGAAAGCATTTAGTAACAAAAAGAGAGATGGAGTGGCATACTAATATCAAAAAAACCCAACAACATTGGTTGACTTTTAAGACAAAATTGTTACAATAGACACAGAAAGACATTTTATCAGAATGAAAGGGTGGATACATAAAAAGATATAACAATTAAATATATTTGTGCATGTTTAAATAAAACATCCCTAAATAATCAATGGGTAAGTGAAGAAATAATGGGCATTAAAAAATACTTCAAAATGAATGAAAACAAAACTACATCGTATTGAAACATATAGGTCTCTTTCAGGAAGATGTGGTTGCAGGTGCAGCAGAACTCCATCCTGCCCATCCTTCTCCTGACCACCACTATTCAAACTCACCACTGTTCACTTTTGCCAAGGAACAAGTTGGTCAGAAAGCTGAGCCAGAATCATGGATTTTAAAAATACTGGAAAGACACTTGTGGAACCATGGGTGGCGATGCACTTGATTAGAATTACTATAAGCAGTTGCTACGTAAGGCCTTTGTAGAAGGTGTGTACTGACTTGCTCAGAGGAGCAAAGGAAAAGAATCTCAAAGTGAAAGAACCAGTTTGGATGCCTACAAATGTTCTGAGAATCACTATAAGAAAAACTCCCTGTGGGGAGGGTTCTAAAGCTTGGAATTAGTTTCAGATGAGGATCCACAAGACTCATTCACTTCCACAGCCCTTCTGAGATTGTTAAACAGATTACTTCTATTAGTATTGAGCCAGGAGTCAAAGTTGAGGTCACCACTGCAGAAGCTTAAATCAGCCTTTTAAAGAAATGACTCACTTGTAAAAAAAAAAAAAAACAAAACCAAAAACACCAAAAAAAAACTTTTAGGGTATGGCTAAATGAGTGTTTAGAGAGAAATTTATAGTTGTAAATGTGTACATTATTTTCCTTTTCAAAAAATATATTTATTGATTATGCTATTAGAGTTGTCCCATTTTTCTCCCCTTTATTTGCCTCCACCCTGCAACCCCCTCCCACCAGCAATTCCCCCCCTTCATTAATGTCCATAGATTATACATATAGGTTCTTTGGCTTTTCCTATAGTATTTCCTATACTATACTTAACCTCCCCCTGTTTATTTCATACCTATCATATATGCTTCTTATCCCCTATAACTTTCCCCCTATTCTCCTTCCCCTCCCTACTGATAACCATCCATGTGATCTCAATTTTTGTGATTCTAGTTGTTTGCTTAGTTTTTTGTTTTTGTTTAGGTTCAGTTGTGAACAGTTGTGAGTTTGTTGTCATTTTACTGTTCATATTTTTTATCTTTTTTTAGATAAGTCCCTTTAACATTTCATATAATAGGGGCTTGGTGATGATGAACTCCTTGAACTTGACCTTATCTGGGAAGCACTTTATCTGCCCTTCCATTCTAAATGATAGCTTTGCTGGATAGAATAATCTTGGATGTAGGTCCTTGCCTTTAATGACTTTGAATACTTTTTTTGCAGCCTCTTCTTGTCTCCAAGGTTTCTTCTGAGAAATCAGCTGATAGTCTTATGGGAACTCTTTTGTAGGTTACTGTCTCTTTTTCTCTTGCTGCTTTTAAGATACTCTCCTTATCTTTAATCTTGGTTAAAATAATTATGATGTGCCTTGGTGTGTGCTTCCTTGATTGAAACTTCTTTGGGACTCTCTGAGCTTTCTGGACTTCCTGGAAGTCTATTTCCTTTGCCAGATTAGGGAAGTTCTCCATTATTTATTCACATACATTTTCAATTCCTTGCTCTTCCTTTTCTCCTTCTGGCACCCCTATGATTCAGATGCTGGAATGTTTAAAGTTGTCCTGGAGGTTCCTAAACCTCTCCTCATGTTTTTGAGTTCTTGTTTCTTCATTCTGTTCTGGCCAAATGTTTATTTCTTCCTTCTGCTCCAAATTGTTGATATGAGTCCTGGTTTCCTTCCCTCCACGGTTAGTTCACTGTATATTTTTCTTTATTTCACTTTGCATAGCCTTCACTTTTTCCTCTATTTTGTGACCATAGTCAACCATTTCTGTGAGCATCCTGATTACCAGTGTTTTGAACTGTGTATCTGATAGGTTGGCTATCTCTTCATTGTGTAGTTCTATTTTTGAAGCTTTGAACTGTTTTTTCATTTTGGCCATATTTTTTTGTGTCATTGTGCCTATTACATTCTAAGGGGTGGAGCATTAGGTATTTGCCAGGGTGGGGAAATGGTTGTGGCTGCCATTGTGGTGTGATTTGAGGGGGCAGGGTCTGAGAGTGAACAATACCACTTGCTCAGGTCTCCTGCAGCTTTCAGTCACTTTCCCCACTACCCATAAGCAAATTGGGTCCATCTGGTGCTGATTCTCGGTTCCGTGTGTTTGTGTATTTTCTAGCACCCTGTGCCTCTCTCCAATGAAGTCTCCTATGAGGCTGGGAGTTTCTCTCACTGCCGCAATTCCTGAGGATTTTACAGCCAGACGTTTTGAAGCTTTATTTCCCCGTGCTGGAACCCTGGGTTGTGCAGTCTATTTACTCCCCAGTTGTTCCTCCCAGTTTATCTGCATGCATATGTGGGATCGCCCTGTCTGCCAGTATCCGCCTTGCTGTACCAGTCCTCCAACTGCCACCTTGCCATGTGTCCCCTCCACCCTCGCTGCCCATCTCTGCCCCCTTCTACCTGTCTCTGCCCCTCCTACCAGTCTGAAAGAATGTTTCTTCTTTAACTCCTTGGTTGTCTGACTTCCATACAGTTCAATTTTATGGCAGTTGTGGTTGTTTTTTGTTTTAAAATTTGCTGTTGTCCTTCTTTTGGTTGTGCAAATAGGCAAAGTGTATCTATGCCTCCACCTTGGCTGGAAGTCTATATGTGTAAATTTTTAAAAAATGAACAAATATCTCAAAGTCAATACCTAACCCACTACTTTAAAAACACTACACAGAGGAGAACAAATTAAATCCAAAGTATTACAAGGGAGGCAACAATAAAGATTAGAGTGGAAATCAATGAAATGAAAAGTAGGAAAAATAATACAGAAAATCAACAAAATCAAAAGTTGATTCTTGAACAATAACAAAATTGACATGCCCTTAGGTAGACAAAGATAAAAGGTGCAAATCATTAAAATCGGGTACAAAAGAAGGGGCATTACTACTGACATTTCAGGAATAAAATTGACTATATAAGAATACTATGAATAATTCTATGTAGACAAGTTAGACACACTACATGAAATTGACAGATTTCTGGAACACTACCAAAACTGACAAGAAGAGATGGAAAAAATGACTAGATATAACAAATAAAGAGATAGAATAATTAAATATTTTAAAAATCCCACAAATATCCCTGGCTGGTGTGGCTCACTGGGCTGAGTGCTGGCCTATGAACCAAAGGGTTACTGGTTCGATTCCCAGGGCACAACCCTGAGTTGTGGGCCAGGTCTCCAGTAGGGGGTACATGAGAGGCAACCACACATTGATGTTTCTTTCTCTCTCTCCCTCCCTCCATTCTCTATAAAAATAAATAAATAAAAGCTTAAGGAAATCCCACAAATAACCTAGGCTGGTGTGATTCAGTGGGTTGAGCATTGTCCCACCAAGCAAAATGTTGCCAGTTCAATATTCAGTCAGGGCACATGCCTGGGTTGCAGGTACTGTCCCTAGTCAGGGCTCATACAAGGGACAACTCACCCATGTTGCTCTGTCACATTGAGTTGCTCTGTCTTTCTCCCTCCCATCCCTTCTCTCTAAAATAAATATTTAAAAAAAAAATCCCACAAATAGAATGGCCATCATAAACAAAGCAGCAAACAACAAGTGTTAGAGAGGTTGTAGAGAAAAAGGAACCCTAGTGCACTGTTGGTGGGATTGTAGACTGGTGCAACCACTATGGAAAACAGTATGGAATTTCCTCAGAAAACTAAAAATGGAACTGCTTTTGACCCAACAATTCCACTGCTAGGATTATATCCTAAGAACCCTGAAGCACCAATCCAAAAGAACCTATGCACCCCAATGTTCATAGCAGCACAATTTACAATAGCCAAGTGCAGGAGGCATCCTAAGTGCCCATCAGTAAATGACTGGATCTAATAACTATGGTACATTTACACAACGGAATTCTATATAGCAGAAAGAAAGAAGGACCTCCTACCCTTTGTTACAGAATGGATGGAACTGGAGAGCATTATGCTAAGTGAAATAAGCCAGGAGGTAAAAGACAAACACCATATCTCACCTTTAACAGGAACCTAATCAAAAAAATGAACAAGCAAGCAAAGTATAGCCAAAGGCATTGAAATTGAGAATAGGCTGACAGTGATCAGAGGGGAAAGGGGAGGGGATAATGGGGGAAAAGGGTGAAGGATTTACAGGAACAATAAACAAAGGGGGTGGAAACAGGGGAGGGAGGTAGGGAGGGCTGGGGTGCTGCGGTGGAGTGGGGGGAAAAGGCAGAAAACTGTATTTGAACAACCGTAAACAAAAAAAAGAAAGAAAGAAAGGAAGAGAAGGAAAGGAAGGAAGGGAAGGAAGGGAAGGAAGGGAAGGGAGGAAGGGAGGAAGGGAGGAAGGGAGGAAGGGAGGAAGGGAAGGAAGGGAAGGAAGGGAAGGAAGGGAAGGAAGGGAAGGAAGGGAAGGAAGGGAAGGAAGGGAAGGAAGGGAAGGAAGGGAAGGGAGGAAGGGAGGAAGGGAGGAAGGGAGGAAGGGAGGAAGGAAGAAAGAAAGAAAGAAAGAAAGAAAGAAAGAAAGAAAGAAAGAAAGGAAGAAAGAAAGAAAAAGAAACTTCTCCAAAGAGGACGTATAGATGGCCCGGAGACAATTGAAAAAAAAATGCTCAATATCACTAATTATCAGAGAGATGGCTGGGGTGGTGTGGAGGGGTGGGGGGAAAAGGCAGAAAACTGTACTTGAAAAACAATAAAATTCAAAAGTATTTAATAAAAAAATAAAAATGAAAAATGAAAATCCTACAAATGAAAGCCTAGGACCAAGTAATTTAACTGGTGAGTTCTACTAAATGTTCTAAAAAAACCAATCATTTACAAAATTTTACACATAAAAAGGAAGAGGAGTCAAAACTTCCCAACCAATTCATCAAGGCCAAAACCTCATACATACCAAAATCTTGATAGCAAAACCAGAGAAAGACAGCACAAAATCATAAAAACAATAAAAAACCTAGCAAATCCAATTAAGTGACATATAAAAAGCACAGGACAAGATATCGTTTCATTGGTATATTACACCAAATCTTTAAAGAAGAATTAACACTAATCCTGATCAAACTTTTCCAAAATATTAAAGAGGAATGAATACTTCCCAAGTCCTTGTATGATGCCAGTTATATGTTAATACTAAAGCTGGAGGAAGACACTACAAGAAAACTGCAGATCCATATCTCATATAAATATTGATGCAAAAAAGTCTCAACAAAATACTAGGAAAATAAATTTGAAAACACATTAAAAGAATTAACAGCATGATTAAATGGGATTTATACTAGAATGCAAGGTTTCTTCAATATATTACAATCTATCAATATAATACACCTAATTAATAGAATGAAGATAAAACCCACATGATTATTGTGAGTCATAAAAAGTATTTGATAATATCCAAGAACCCTTCATGATAAAAACACTCAAACTACGAATAGAAGGAAGATTTTTCAACTTGATAAATGGCATCTATGAAAAACCACAGCTAACATCATACTTAATAGTGAAAGACTGAAAGCTTCCCCCCTTGGATTAAGAACAAGAAAAAGATGTCCAGTCTAATTCCTATTTAATAATGTACTGAAGTTTCCAGCCCAATCAACTAGGCAAATAATATAAATAAAATATATAGACTGAAAAGGAAGCAGTAAAACTAGTTCTATTTGCAAATGACATGACCTTATATATAGAAAATCCTAAGAAACCCACTCAAAAGCTATCATAGCTAGCAAATGCATTCAGCATAGTTGTAGGATACAAGATCAATATATAAGACAATAATTGTATTCTATAAACTAGCAATGAACAAATCAAAAAGAGAATTAAGGCAACAATTCCATGTACAATAGCATATAAAATAATAAAATAGTTAGAAATAAATTGAACAAAAGTAGTATAAGACATGTACAACAAAAAATACAAAACACAGTTGAAAAAAATTAAAGATCTATATAAAGACATCTTGTGTTCATGGGTTGGAAGACTTACTATTGTTAAAATACAATATTCCCCAAAGTGATGTACAGATACAATGCAATCTATCAAAATGCCAGCTGGATTTTTTTCTTGACATGACAAGCTAATCCTAAAATTTATATGGAATCACAAGGGAGTCTGAAGAGTCAAACCACTCTGAAAAAGAACAAAGTTGGAAGATTCACAATTGACAGTTTCAAACTTACTAATAAGTTGCAGTAATCATGACTGTGTGGTACTGGCATAGGGCAGACTTATAAATAAATATAATGGAATTGAGAGTCCAGAAATAAACCCATATAGTTATGGTCAATTGATTTTTCAAAGGATGCCAAAACAATTCAGTGGGAGAAAGAATAGTTTTTTTAACAAATGGTGCTGGAACACCTGGATAATTGAATGCAAAAGAATAAAGGTGGACTCTTACCTCACATCATGTACAAAAATTTACTCAAAGGGAATCAGATATTTAAATGTAAGAGCTAAAACTACAAAACTCTTAGGAGAAGAAAACATAGGGGCAAATCTTCATGACTTTGGATTAGGGAATGGTTTCTTAGATATGATACCAACAGCAAAAGCCACAAAAGGAAAAACAGATGAATGAGATTTCATCAAAATTACAATATTTTGTACTCTAGAGGACACTATCAAGAAAATAACAAGACAACCTTCAGAATTGGAGAAAATATTTAGAAATCATATATTTTATAAGGGAGTAGTATTCAGAATATATAAAGTATTCATACAGCTCAACAATCAAAAGAAAAATCACAAATTTAAAAATGGGCAAAGCACCTAAACAGACATTTCTCTAAAGAATATATGCAGCCTTGACCATTGTGACTCAGTTATTTGGGAGTAATTCTGTAGAGTGAAAGGTCACTAGTTCAATAAGACACATGCTTGGGTTGTGGGTTTGGTCCCCAGTCAGGCACATATGAAAGACAACAGATCAATGTTTCTCTCTCACATAGATGTATCTCTCTGTTTTGCTCCTTCCCTTTCCCTCTCTCTAAAAATAAATAAACAAAATATTTTAAAAAAGAATATATGCAAAAGACCAACAAACACAAAAAAAGATATTCCACATCATTAGTCATCAAGGAAATGCAAATCAAAACCCCGATAAAATACCACTTCAGAACCACTGGGATTGTTACAATTTAAAAATAGAAACATAAGTATTGTTAAGGATGTGGAAAAATGAAACACTTGAACCCACCTCCCTCCCCCACCTCCACCCTCCCCCTTGATTTTGTCCATGTGTCCTTTATAGTAGTTCCTGTAATGGTGGGTTCAGCTGGGGTGGGGTAGAGGGATGGGGAGAAAAGGCATACAATTATAATTGAATAACAATAAAAATTAAACAAACAAAAAAATGAAACACTTGCACATTGCTGTGGAAAACTGTTTCTTAAAAAATTAAACATAGAATTACTATATGACCAATCAAATTACTCCTGGGTATACATACCCAAAAATTGAAAACAGATTTTCAAAAATATATTTGTATATGCATATTCATAACAGCATGATTCACAACCATCAAAAGGTAGGAAAAACCCAGTGCAAATGAATGAATTAATAAACAAAGTTTAGTATGTCCATATAATGGATTATTATTAAATTTGAAAAAGACTGAAGTACTCACACATAATGTGGATGAACCTTGAAAACATTATGCTAAGTGAATAAACCACACAGAAAATGCCACACACATCATATATGTATGATTCCATTTATACAGAACATCCAGAATATGTAAATCCATAGAAACAGAAAGCAGATTAGTGTTTCAGGGTTCAGACAACTGTAAATAAACAACAATAAAAATTTAAAAAATTGAAAAGAAGAGGCAGATTAGCAGCTGCCAGGGACATCAGGGAGTGGGGAGTGAATGCTTAATGGGTATGAGGTCCCTTCAGAATGATGAAAATGTTTTGGAACTACATAGAGGTGGTGGTTGCACACATTCCGAATGTACTAAATACCATTTGAGTTGTTTGCTTTAAAATAGTTTCATGTGTACTGGGTAGTGTGGCTCAGTGGATTGAGTGCTGGCATGAGAACCAAAGGGTCACCAGTTTGATTTCCAGTCAGGGCACATGCCTGGGTTGTGGGTCAGGTCCTCAGTCAGGGGCACACAAGAGGCAACCACACATTGATGTTTCCCTCCCTCTCTTTCTCCTCCCCTTCCCCTAAAAATAAATAAAATCTTAATAAAATAAAATAATTTCATGTTATGTAAATTTCAGTGTAATGAAAAAAATAAAGGAATGTAGAACTGACAATACTGCAATGTGAATAAGGCTTGAAAATGTTATGCTAAGTGAAAAGAAACCAGGTAAAAAGTCATATATTATATGAGTGCATTAGTATGAAATGTTCAGTTATGCTAATCTTTAGAGAAAAAAAAGTGGTTTTCTAAGGCTGAGGGAGAAATGGTGGGGTAGGGAGATTTTTTTGGGGGTTGATGAAAATATTCTGGAATTTGATACTGATAATGTTTGTGTAACTTTGTGAATATACTAAAAAACATTGAATCGTACATGTTGAGGAGGGGTAAATTCTATGATATGTGACTTATATAAAATCAAAAAGAGAATGTACTGTTTAAACAAAAAATAATTAGGGTGAAGTAGAGTGTTTATAACATGAAAGCTACAGTATATGAAAATAATAGCATGAAAATCAGGAGGGGGGAATTTAAAGTATACTACTGTAACACTTTTAAAGCATACATGAAGTGGTATTATATACCTTGAATGCAGATAAGTTAAATATGTATACCTAAACCTTAAAGCAGTCATTAATCAAACAAAAGTTATAGCTAATGTGCCTCAAAAAAGATAAAATGGAATCAGAAAAACAATCCAAAACAAGTTATTAAAAAGTGGACAAATTACAAGGGGCACAAATAGAAAAAAAAAATAGCAAGGTGATAGATTTAAAACAAACCATAAAAATAAACACATTAAATGCAGGCTACCAAAAGGCAAAGGTTGTTAGATTGAATAAGAAAGCAGCATCCAACCCAACTACATGCTACTACAAGAAATCCACTTCAAATGTAAAGACAGAAATAAATTAAAATGATGGAAAAAACAAACCATTGAATATTAACACAAAGAAAGCTGGATGGCAGTATCTCATTGTGTTTTTCTTAAACTATATTTTATCGATTATGCTATTATAGTTGTCCCATTCTTTTTCTCTTTCCTTTATTCCCCTCCACCCAGTATACCTATTTCTCCCAGCATTTCCCCTTAGTTCATGTTCATGGGTCCTATATGTAAGTTCTTTGGCTTCTCCATTTCCTATACTATTCTTAACCTCCCCTGTCTATTTTGTACCTACTGATAATGCTTCCCTGGACATTTCCCCCCATTTTCCCCCCTCTCCCACCACATACTGATAACCTTGTATGTGATCTCCATTTCTGTGATTCTGTTCCTGTTCTAGTTGTTTGCTTGGTTTGCTTTTGTTTTTGTTTTTTAGCTTCAGTTGTTGATAGTTGTGAGTTTGTTGTCATTTTACTGTTCATAGTTTTGATCTTCTTTTACTTAGATAAGTCCCTTTCACATTTCATATAAAAAGGGCTTCGGGATGAACTCCTTTAACTTGACCTTATCTGGGAAGCACTTTATCTGTTCTTACATTCTAAATGATAGCTTTGCTGGATAGAGTAATCTTAGATGTACATCCTTGGTTTCATGACTTTGAATACTTCTTTGCAGGCCCTTCATTCCTGTAAGGTTTCTTTTTTCTTCTTTTTTTAAAAAACATTCTTATAGATTTCTTTTTTAAAAAAGATTTTATTTTATTTTTAGACAAAGGGGAAGGGAGGGAGAAAGAGAAGGGGAGGAACATTAATGTGTTGTTGCCTCATGTATGCCCCCTACTGGGGACCTGGCCCACAACCCAGGCATGTGTCCTGACTGGGAATTGAACCAGCAGCCCTTTGGTTTGCAGGCCGGCTCTCAATGCACTGAGCCACACCAGCCAGGGCAAGGTTTCTTCAATATGATAACATGGTGTGTTCAAGAGATTTATGCATCAACTGCAGCAACCTGTTGATGTTCTAAGAGCTAAAAATAAGAGTCTTGATCAGCAGTTTTGGAAGTGGAGATTATGATGGTTCATGAATTACTTAAATACCACAAATGACTATATTTTTCCCAGCTTACTGAAAACATGTAAAGTCCATTTTTAAAACCATGAAAAGTGCAAAATCTGTCATAAAAGTACACTGAAAAACAAAAAAGTCATAAATGTTTATGCACCTATAATAGATCTTCAAAACAGATGAAGCAAAAACTGATAGAGCTGCGAGGAGAAAAGCCTTAGCACACTGTCATGTGCCCACGGCTGCTACTGCTTGATCAGAAGGGAATAAAATATTTGTTTCTCAGAGCAGGAGAATGGTGTATTTGTGAAAATGGCTTTATGCTATTATCTCTTTTCACTCCATTGGGGAATTTTCTGTGCTGCTGCTGGCCATAAGGTGAGCGACAGCTGCCACAGCTAAATGCACGTAGTTAACCTAAGAATGTATTTAAACCCAGTCATCTCAAAGCCTGGCTTCTTACTATACTGATTACTATAAGCTAAGCAGGGCCCTATTTTAGTTTAAATGTTTTCCAACTAGTTTTTAACATTTCCTGCCTCTAGAAACTGATAAATAACCACGTACTTCTTGGCCCAGTTGGCTTGATGTTTGTTCATCTGATTCCAGTTTAAATTTTTGCCAAAGTGGGCTGAATAAGGAAAGTTACTGTAGGTGAAGTATGACCAATGGAGGTTATAGTTAGCAAACTCAAGTTGCTTCTCTCTGTGTTTATGTATATTAATGTAAATGAAATGGAACCCCTAGAATGGAGTACTTACTCATGTGCAGACATGTAATCTATCTGTAAATGAGTAGATATTTACACATAGGCTGAAGACATACACAACAAATCATCCTTAAACATATGATATCTTTAATTAAATTGATATTAATGAGTTAAAAAACATTAAATCAGAAGAATACAGCCAGGGAAATTCAGTATTTTATGACTATAATAAAATGTTTAGAGTGAAAAAAAGTAAGAAGCACCAGTTGGCTTTGTAATTGGAGAGAGAAGACTAACTGTCTTTTCAGCTCTTGTATGGGTAGAGACCACAAAAGAATAATTCTTACTTAGGAAGCACTGGGAAAAGAATGATCATTTTGTGTATATTTTTGTTTCTCCAAATTATTTGGGGAAACTTTGCCTAGTAAGGAACGAGCAAAAGTAAGATGTAAGAAACATTAAAATGGGGGACATCTAGTATTCAGTGTCTTGGAGAATACAGCAAAAGAGAAATTGCTCCAGTAGATATTATAATTTGGTATATAAAATAAAGATTTAAAATTATGATTAAAGTGACTAGAAATTACCTATATTTTAAAAAGTCAAATAAGAACTTAGGGGATAAAACTCAAAATAAATGTGTTCTCAGTAGTCACTTGATGCATTATAAATTCTCTCACTTTGATAAACATGTAAGCAGGATGTAATCCTGCTCTCTGTACTCAAGGATTTCCTACATTTTTTGTAAAGAGTGACTCATGTCGAGTCACATCTAAGTGACTCAATATTTTGAACTAAAAGGCTGTTTACATAACATACACATTCTTCACTTACAGATCAAAATAAGCTTAACACTTCTATATTAAAAACCTAGGATATAGCAGGATTAGTAGCACCATGAAAAATAATTCTTCCCCCAAACTATAGTCTTTTATTTTACTCAGTGTGATTCTTCTCTTAATTGAATTTTTAATGTGCCATTTTATTTACTGGGCAAAATATATAATCTTCATCTCATAATCCTTAGAGAAAGTCATTCTGGATCAAAAAAGTAAATTCATTCCTTTATTTCTTTTTTAGAAAAATAATAGTGACCTTGTTCTGGCACATTGCTGAGGTACATCTGAGTCTTCATGGTTACTAGTCAGCATTCTGTCTTCATATACAGTAGCACCATTGGTGGCAGCAGTGGTAAATTTGAGGAGAGTGAGATGTTGCGTTCTGGAAATTTTATATATATGTCACATTGAAAAGCACACAAGAAATTCTTCAAAATATTATGTCCTCTTCATGCATACTTGACATCGGCTAATACGTGTTGTCAAGTCTCCTGTCTTCAGCGTTTCTGACTGAGGTTTGCTGGGAAATAAGAAACAAGACAATCAGATTTGCCTCTTTTTGTATTTCTATTCTATTATTGATTGATTCAAATTCACATGCAAACATTATTTTTGTGTTTAAGAAGCTCTCCTGATGACTGAATGGTCAACTTTTGAGCAATATGATCAAGTGCAGTGACTAGTGTGGTCTAAGAACCATTACTGGTAGGTATTTTCGTGACTATTCCCTGCACCACTATTATCTTTGTTTGTCTCTCCCTCTTATACATTTTTCTAATAGTCCTAGAATCAAGGGGATCTGGGCAACTGATGGTGAAAAAATAATACATAATATGTAAGATATGCAGAAAGATAATACATAAGAAAATATTAAGTAACAATTCAAAAAAAACGTACATGTGTTATATACATGGTCTCACTAATTTAAATGTTGGATGAGAGGCTTGAAAACACCCTAGGAAAAGATAGTTTATTGGACTGAGAGAGGTAACAGAGATCATAGTTTCAATTCCTGGGATTGCCTCAACCTAACGGAACAGCTACTCACATGTTATTGAGCAAATCACATAACCCTTTATGGCTTTGCCTGTTTTGCTATTGAAGAATTACAACCAAGCCATCTCAAACCGGAGGTATACACTACTAGCTAAGTTTGTTTTTCTGATCTGAGACAAGTATATGAGGAGAACAAGCAAGAATAAAGGACACAGTCTACTAAGTTTTTAAGATTTGTTGAGTATAAACCATCCATGAATCGTCTCTCTTTTCCCTAGCATCTCTGAAGGAAGCTGAAGACCTAAAGTAAACTAAAGCCATAAGCACCTTACCTGAACATGTCTGATACATCTACAGTTGCCAGCCAAAAGCTGTAGGAATTGGCATAGTAGTTGCAGGTACCTCGCCCATGGCATTCAATGAAGGGCGCTGAACGAAACTCTTCCAAGCAAGAACCAGGGGAGGCCAGGGCTTGACCTGACCCCTCTGCCCCAGCACTTGTGTGCTGTAAAAGACAAGAAAATGTGCCACAATACCCATGTGCATACCTTAGTGAATACTCAAATATATGTGCTGAACTTGGCCAAAAATTCAAATCCAGTGAAGTAACTAGGGCCACGGGTAAGAGAATAATACCCACACCAAGGGTAGTCAACAACAACAACAAAAAACCAGGCAGATTATAAAAGCATGTTCTAAAAATGTGTGAAGGGGAACACAGTGCTTGGACAGAACCTATTTGAAATCAAGCTTCTTACTATGAAAATGACAGAGATTTTTCATATTGGGAAGAAATGTTGATACGATGGACAGTCAGCTATGATGACGAAGACAAGGAAGAATGTTTCATACCATCATGAAGGAATAACCAATCCAGAGAGAATCCCATCCCTGAGGACAACGGGGAATCTGGATGGTCTGACTGTGAACTGCAATCACCACAGCTGGAGCTTCACACACTGCACATCTAGTAAGGGAAAGGGAGAGGGAACACAATCTACAAAGTGAGTATATGGGATATAGCAGTCCTTCTTTGGAAGCCATCCTGGTATAGAAGCTCAGTACAGTGTCTTAAATGCTCAGAAAAGGAAGAGAAATTGAACTTTGAGAATTGCTTTTGCATAAGCTCTGTCTTCCAATATACATAGCAAAATTATAAATAATAACTGTAAGCTTTTTTCAAGAAACTAAAGAATCACTGCTTTAGCATTTTCATTTTTTGCTCTTCCCTAAATTCACACTTGCTATAGTCAATGCCATAACTGCTGTAGGAGTTTGGCTTAGTGTATTGCACACAGTGCTTGCTGACAAAGTGCCCAACTGGAAGATGGACATTCAGTAATGCTGAAACTGTGGTAAGAACAATGCCTGGTAAACTACAAAAAGACAAGAAACACCACTTTCTTAACTCTCACCCATTATTTTTGGTCCAAAGGTCCAATGGTCTTAACCGTTTGGTCTATTGGGGAATACACTACATATACCCAGAATGCTGGGAAGGTACCCAGGCACTTGGAGATGGGGCTTAAATCTAAAAAATCAAGTAAAACAGTAACAGTGTAAATACAGCGGAGTCTACCAAATCTTTAATAAAGTACAAGAGTGGACCTTTTGAAATAGTGAACCAAACTGGCAAAGTTTATCTACAATACAGGGAATACCTTTAGGGGACCTTTCATTCCTAAGAGTTGGAATGGACAAAAATCAAAAAAGTAAATTCCCAAAGGATATGAGTAAATGTATTTTAAAAGGGCATGATGCATTTGCTACTGAGAGAGGCTGGACTAGATTTAACCTTTATATTCAAGGTAAAAAGAAAAAAAAAAACCTAGACTTTCCAGTGAGTTATCCTTTATACTTGATTCCTAGATAAATTAGGTTATGATCAGAATGAAAATGGCAATATCTAATATGCCTAGGAGATCAAGTTAAACTAGGGTTTTAACCTGAAAAAACTTTAGAAAACCTCTCTTAATGGTACCACTCCCCTTTTAGTTACTAATGCGCCAAACTTCAGCTATCATTTACTTCCTCCTTCCCATAGCTCATCGACTGCCAAATCATATCTTATCCTATTGAAGTGCTACATGTCCCCAATTTAGACTTCTAATCTGCTCCTACCAGGATTTTAGTAATACCTTCAATCTAGTTGATCTCTCTACCTCAGGCTATCTCCTCTATAATCCATGTTACACACCAAAGGTTCTGCATTCTTCCCTAAAATGAATGTCAAAAAATCTTCAGGGATCTTTATCACATACCAAATAAAATCCAAACTAAAATCAGACACTGAAAGTCTGCTACCATCTGGGTTCAAGCTAACTATCCAATCTTTCCTTTCCCTATGCAACCTTTACAAACCACATTCTAAATACATCAATCTGATACCTAGTCCTATGTTCTCTGTCTCTTATGTCATTCCCCATTATAACTGCCTGTGTCTCAAGTCCTTCCCATCCTTCCAAGACTAACCAGTTCAAAACACATTTCTTCCATATAGTCACCCAAGATTTCTCCAGTTAAATTAAATATCACTTTACTTATGCTTTCAGAACATTTTCATTAAATCTATTGTAGCACTTAGCTGAAGCCTAATATATATTAAATTAATTTATGTATATTTGCCTAATGACTAGACTAGACTGTAAGCTCTTTGTATATTATACTATGCCTATCATGGGCCTGGTCAAAATGGATCAACGATAAAAAGGAATCAAACTAAATACTGAATTGAAATAAACACACTTCTACCCTACTTAATCTTGGAGAAGTATGATCAGATTATTAGATTTGGACTCATTTCTGACTAGCTAAACTAATTGGGGATTGGAACAAGTCAAAGTTATACCAATGTCTCACCGACTAATGAATGGCTGAATGCTCTGGCCCTTCAGGGGCTCCATGTTCATTGGCATGGACTCTGGAGTAGAGAGCCAGTAAGAATAGTCATTTCTTGAAGCAAAGTTACAAATGTTGTTGATGTTGCAGAACATGAAAGGCATGGTACTGAAATGATGAAGGCAGCTGCCAGCTGTCCCTAGAAACAATTGTGGAGAAAAGATGAAGAACTACATCATGATGCCACTTTAATTTCTTCTAAAAAAGTAACAACCTTTCAAAAAAAAACTTGCCCATATTTCTTAGATAATAAATGTACAGGGGTGGGCAAAAGTAGGTTTATAGTTTTGAACACATGAAACAGTGTTTATTCTTGTATTATTATTTGTTAATTGTTGCATTATTTTTCATATGAACAACTGTAAAACTACTTTTGTCAACTCTGATACT